>NC_080185.1:26063208-26113208 GCF_950295315.1 Erinaceus europaeus
GAACTGAAATTCAGATGTTTTGTGCCTCCACAGAAACCGGTGGTTAATTCCATGTAAATATCTTATTCCATTGAATATGTGTTAGTTCGGCCACCACTTGTAACCCTACCTGAGGTACTACATAGATAAGTAGGCCTCCGAAGACATGACTGGGTATGGGGCCACTTGCTTGCTAACACCCAGGCTAAGACAGAAGTGGAAAGAGTGGAAACTGATGCTTCTCTTTCACTGCAAATCCTCAGGCTCTAACAAAATAGTGGAGAGTGTGTAGCTTTGCCATGTGTGCAGCTCAGGTTCAAGCCTGACCTTCATCACACTGAAGAAAAATTCAGTACTGTGAAAAAACAGGCTGCAGGTATGTCCCTTTCTCTCTCTCTCTCTCTCTCTCTCTCTCTCTCTCTCTCTCTCTCTCCCTCTATCCAAAATGAATAAAATATATTTACAAAAAAAAAGATTGAAAGAAACCAGGTGATGGGACACTTGGTTGAGTGTACACGTTACAATGCCCAAAGACATAGGTTTCAACCCTTGGTCCCTACCTGCTGGAGAAAGCTTCACGAGCAGTGAAGCAGTACTGCAGGTTTCTCTCTGTCTCTTTTCCTACCTCCCCTTCCCTCTCAATTTCTCTCGGTCTTTAACCAGTAAATAAATTAATAATTGAAAAGGTACTTAAGAAAAAAAAAAGAAAATACATATAGTCTGACTCCTCAGTGCAGTGGCACTTTCAGGGTAGAAGGTGACTTTCTGAAGGCTGCAGATTCAGAAACCTATTCTGGCTCAAACTCACAACTTGTAGGGAAAAGAACTTCCTCATTGGGTTCAAGAACAGGACAGACACTGGCTGTGGGAGCCAGCACAATCCGAGGATCTGATCAACTCTCATGGCACCTAGTCTGGTGCCCAGGCTCCACTTCCAGGAAATGAATTTCAGAACTCAGCAGGAGGCTCCACCCATCTCCCTGCCCATGTCTGCTAATCTGCTTGCTGCTACAGCTGGTACTTCCCTGGCCCAGGTCTGTGCCACTGTAATCCAGGGAGTCAGGGCATATTCTAGTTAGAGAACTGCCCCAAAGATGCACTCATCTCTTCTGCTGATTTGACTGTATTCCTAAAATTGACTTGAAATCTTGAGTGATGTGATTCAGAGAAACCACTGACTCAACTGAAAAGTTAGTCAAACTGGTATGTAGGCTGAATTTATCAGGGAAGCTGGGTTTGGAAATGTGGCATCAGTGCCACTGTTAGCAACCAGCCCTCCTACCATGTTGTAAAAAATGGGGATTGCTAGGAGTAAAAAGGGGGTAGTCCAAAAAATGTAGAGGAGACGGCTAACATTACTCTCTTTCTCTCATTAAAATAGATACATTAAACAAAACAGAGCCTCATATATTCTGTTAATTGTCTCACTCTCCATTTGTCCCAAGTCTGCCAACTAAGTTGTCATGAAGTCAGTGTGTGTGCCTTAGAACATTACAGAATGTTTTCTATCAGATGCTGTGATAGAAGAGGGTGGTTCTTTATTTTTTTTTTTAGTGATTTAATATTGATTTACAATATTACATGTCAATGGGGGTATACTTTCTTTTTTTAATATTTATATTATTTATTTATTCCCTTTTGTTGCCCTTGTTGTTTTTTATTGTTGTAGTTATTATTGTTGTTGTCGTCGTTGTTGGATAGGACAGAGAGAAATGGAGAGAGGAGGGGAAGACAGAGAGAAGGAGAGAAAGATAGACACCTGCAGACCTGCTTCACCGCCTGTGAAGCGACTCCCCTGCAGGTGGGGAGCCGAGGTTCGAACCGGGATCCTTACGCTGGTCCTTGTGCTTGGGGGTATACTTTCACACCGTTCCCACCACCAAGGTTCTGGATCCCCAGTCCCTCCACTGCAAGCCACCGCAGTTCTCCCAAGTTTGCAGACGTGGGTTGACTATCATCTCTACAACTATCTATCTACATTTGTACATAACTGCCCCCTTTTTCTTCTAGACACAGGCCTCTCTTCCCCTCCAAACCACACACAACCCTATTATTACATCCGAATATCCCCACCTTTTTCCCTCCTCTCTCTCTGGGTCCCTATGGAGCTGGAGTTCACAGCCCTCTTATCTTCTTCCTCCTATCATTTCTCTCCCACCAGGAGTATGGTTCATAATTGTTCTAGCTTCTGTATTTGCTTCTCGGCTGGAACTTGGCGTTGGCAGGTCGATCCATACTCCCAGCCTGATTCTGTCTTTCCTTAGTGGAGTAGAGCTCTGGAGAGTTGAGGTTCCAGGATACACTGGTGACGGCATCTGCTCAGAGAAGCCAGGACAGAATCATGGTAGAGTCTTCAACTTGGTGTTTGGAAGATGACAGAACATAAAGTGAGACAAAATGGTTAATGAACAGGAACCAAAAAGTAGGAACAGAGCAGAAGCGATTAGGGATCATAGGGTGGAAGAAATCTAGGAAGTCCGTTTCAGGCAGGTTTCTAGGGGCCCGTGACTATGGCAGTTTTTGCTTCAGTTTGATAGCTAGGATAAAGTTGGATAAAAAAACATTGCCTGAGAAAATAGTGTCAGAGTAGAGAAAAAGGCTAGAAAGTTGGGTTAGGGCAGAGAGTAGCTCCCATTCTAGAAAAAAATTCTATGGATCAAAGTATATATTTACCTCCATCCACCTGACCAAGGGAATATATATATATATATATATATATATATATATATATATATATTTTTTTTTTTTTCCAGAGCACTGCTCAGATCTGGCTTGTGGTGGTGTGGGACACTGAACCTGGGGCTTTGGAGCCTCAGGCATGCGAGTCTCTTTGCATAGCCATTATGCTATTGACTCCCTCCCCAGATATATATATATAATTTAGCTCCAGAGCCGGTATAACCTCTGAGTGTCTATTGGTCTGAGTTCACAGTTGATGGTCACAGCAGAGAACATTGTGGGCTGCATTCATTTCAGAACCAGTCTTCCTCGAGTAGCAGGACATGATACCCCAGCCTCCCTTCAGACAATGGGGCAGTCCCTACCATCACTGCTTTATGGTGAGGGCAAGGTACTGGCAAGGCACAAGAGGGCTTAAGATGATGTTCCTGATGGAAGTGACCAGTGGTGGTAGAGAGGGGGATCTGCTCATTGTTTTTCTAAGGAGCAGACTCTCAGGTCCATGCACGGATATAAAGATTAAGTTTTGGAGCAATTTTCACTTTGTACTTCACTTTATAGGCTAAGTAAACTAGAATAGAGGTTTCTCAACAGCTGTGGAATCTAAAAATAGAAAAAAAAATGTGCAAAAAGCCAATACAAAGTACGTCTGTGTCTTTTCACCATTCCAACCCGCTCCCCAAAGAGTATTACATAATGTACCTAACATAGGAGACATTAAGTACTAGACATAGTATATAGCAAGCCTAGTCTTACGATTTGGGATTGAATCCAATAGACTTGGGATTAATTAGATACTCTCAATGATGTCCTCATCTAATTCATTCCAATAGCCTTCTTTTACCCATTTTACAGAAAATAAAACTGACAGCACATGTGACTTTCACTCTGGTATCTGGTTTCTCAAAACATAGTTGGAGTGGCTTGAAGCCCACTTCTATTTATTTTTTAAATTTTTATCGAGGAAATAAAGTTTGGCAAGACTGTGATTGTTTGGGGGGTACAAATTCACATCCTCCCTCTATTGCCAAATGCATGCTAGTCCACCTTGCTCACCATCAAAGTGCATTTAAGATGTATAAATGTGAAATACCATAGGACACTGAATTCTTTCCCTCCTTCAACTGTCTCCCATTGACCTCAAATATGCAGCCAGGGTTTATACATGTTTAACCCTGGCTCTGCTTTTCTTTTGTTTCCTAAATCCCACGAGTGAAATCATCTGGTATTTTTCTTTCTCCTTCTGAACTATTTCACTTATCAAAATATCCTTTAGTGTCCCATGTTTTAGCAAAAGACAAGAGTTCATCTCTCCTCCTCCTCCTTCTTTTTTCCTTCTCCTCCTCTTCCTCCTCCTCCTCCCCCTCCCCTCCCCTCCCCCTCCTCCTCCTCCTCCTTCTTCTTCTTATTTCTCTCTCTCTCTCTCTCTCTCTCTCTCTCTCTCTCTCTCTCATTTTTTTCTTATCCTTGCCAGGGCTTTGTTGGTATGCATGAGACTCCTTCTGTTTCATTTGGTTTAAATCCCCCCTGCTTAACACTATTCTATTTACATAACCACTTCATTCTATTTACATAACCGCTGTTAACAAGCACTACCCTCCCTCCAGGGCATTGGTTCAATCCCCACTGGTTCATGATATGTTTTTGCTCCACCCTGACCCTCTCCTTGTCACACTCTGATTTTCACCAGTCACTTTTCTCTCCACCCTCTCTATGTCACATCCTGTTTCCACCCTACTTGGCAAGTATATATAAAGACAGCATTGTGAGTTTTACGGTAACTTGAGTTTAGCTTAGCTCGGCTTCGATTGTGCTGCGTCCTGCATGAATAAAGAGATACTGCCTACAGCTCAACCATGAGTCCCTGGTCGTCTGTTACCAGCCCGTGAAGCCAGCCCAGTGAAAACGACATAACCCGGCGAAAACAACAGGGCTTTATCACTCTGGGATGACTTTTTCTGATAGAGACAGAGAGACTACAGCACCAAAATTTCCTCCAGTGCAGTGGAGCCTGGGCACAAAACATCATAGTATTAAGGTGAACTATATTTCTGACCCTTCATCTTGCCTTAAAACTGAGTAGCCTTCTACAGTGTATATATTCAAAACCTTTCTTATTCACTCATCTGTTATACACACACACACACACACACACACACACACACACACACACACACACACACACACATACATATATAATTTACTGGAAAGAGAGAGAGAGAAACTGAGATGGAAGAGGCAGACAGAGAGGGAGATAGAAAAGGAGACACCTGCAACACTGCTCCACCACTTGTGAAGCTTCTCTCCTGCAGGTGGGGAACAGCAACTTGAACCTCGATCCACGTACATTGTAACATGTGCATTCAACCAAGTGCAGGATCCTCCAGCCCTTTTACTCAGATGTTGTTGAGCATTTGAGTTCTTTTCAAATCTTGGCTATTGTAAAGAATGCTGCTATGAACATAGGGATGCATATTTGTTTGGAATTAGTGTTTTCCAGTTCCCTAAATACCCAGTAGAGGAAATGCTGGATCCAATGGCAAATGTAGTCTTAACTTTTTGAGAAATTATTATGTAGTTTATCAGAGATTAAAATAGTTTACGTTTTCAAAAATCCATGTATAAGGATTCCCATTTTTACCATATAGTTGCCTTTATTTGTGGTTTCTAAACTTTTATTTTTATATATAGGCCATTCTCAAAGGTATTAGTAACATTTTATTGTTGTCTCAATTTATATTTGTCTGGTAACAAGAGAAGAAGAACATTTTTTGCATGTACCAACTGGCCATGGACAAGTCTTCTTTAGTGAACTATCAGTTCACTTCTTCCACTTATTTTTGATAGGATTGGTTCTTGTTATTAAATTTAGCAGATTCTTTATACGCTTGGAATATTAGCTCTTTATGTTATGTAAATATTTTCCTATTTGGTAAGGGAGGTTTTTTTATTTTATGATAATTATTCACTGTGCAGTAGCTTTTTAATTTTTATATCATTTATTTATTTCTGCTTTTGTTTTGCTTGCTCTTGGTGTTGAATCTCCAAATATACCTCTAAAATTATTATCATGGAGTGTTTTGTTTATTACCTTTCTTCAACAGATTCTGTGGTTTGGGGTTTTATGTTCAAGTTTTTGATACATTTTCAGGTAACTTTTGTACATGGTGTGAGGCAGTGACTTACTTCCATTCATTTACTTGTGAATGTCCAATTTTCTCAGTACTATTGTTGAAGAGACGTTCCTTTATTCCCATGTCTATACTCATTTGTCATAGATTAACTGCCATATATATGTGCTTTTTCATATATATAAGGATTTTTATCTTTCTGGGTCCTCAGCTCTATTCCACTGATCTTTATTTCTATATTTATTCCAATATTATAGCATTTCAATTACTATAGTTTCATAATGCAATTTAAGGTCAAGAAATGTGATTTTTCTATTATTATTATTATTATTACATTCTTCAGGATTATTTCAGTAACTGAGAGTCTTTAGTGGAGAAATGTCAATGAAGTTTATTCCATTCCTTAGAGAATGGCATTGGAGTGTTTTGTAGAAACTGTATTGACTCTATAATTTTGGAGGTAGAATGGCCATTTTTAAAACAACATTGATTCTAAAAATCTCTGAACATGGAATATCTCTCCTTTTCCTTGTGAATTATTTCCTTTAGAAATATGTTTTATAGTTTCTGGTATGTAATTTTCCCTTCCTTTGTGAAATTTATTATGTATATAATTCTTGTAGATGCGATTGCAAATAAGAATGTTTTCTTGATGTATCATTTAATTTAAATATATATAGTGTTTTTATTTATTGTTTACTTTTTTATTTTATAAAAAAGGAGACATTAACAAAACCATAGGATAAGAGGAGTACAAGTCCACACAGTCCCCACCACGAGAACTATGTATCCCATCCCCTCCCCTGTTATCTTTCCTATTCTTTTTTTTTTTTATTTAAATTTTTAATTTAAGAAAGGATTAGTGAACAAAAGCATAAGGTAGGAGGGGTACAACTCCACACAATTCCCACCACCCAATCCCCATAACCCACCCTCTCCCATGATAGCCTTCCCATTCTCTAGCCCTCTGGGAGCATGGACCCAGGGTCGTTGAGGGTTGCAGAAGGTAGAGGGTCTGGCTTCTGTAATTGCTTCCCCGCTGAACATGGGCGTTGACTGGTCGGTCCATACTCCCAGTCTGCCTCTCTCTTTCCCTAGTAAGGTGTGTCTCTGGAGAAGCTGAGCTCCAGGACACATTGGTGGGGTCTTCAATCCAGGGAAGCCTAGCCAGCATCCTGGTGGCATCTGGAACCTGGTGATTGAAAAGAGAGTTAACATACAAAGCCAAACAATTTGTTGAGCAATCATGGATCCCAAGATTGGAATAGTGGAGAGGAAGTGTTAGGGAGATACTCACTGCAAACTCTAGTGTAATCCTGCTTTCAGGTATATATTTTGCAGTAGTTTATGGATACGTGTGCACATACGCTCTCTCTCACAGAAACTGGTGTATGTCTAGGTTATGGGACTTTGTTAGAAAGTGAACTACCTGAGATGAAATTAGAGTGTACTATAAAAGGAAAGGTCTCACCCGAGTAATGAAGCTGAAGGGTTGTCATTCCACACATGAAGTCTCTGGACATAGTCTGAAGTGAAGCATGCTGAGGTGGTACTTCTGTAGTGAATGTTCTGTTCATATCCTCTGCCCATTTTTGGATGGGGTCATTTGCTAAGGTTGCTGAGCTCTTTGTGTATTTTGATGATTAGTCTCTTGTCTGATGTATGGCATGTGAAGATCTCCCATTTTGTGAGGGATCTCCTTGTTTGTGTGATGGTTTCTTTGGCTGTGCAGAAGCTTTTCAATTTGATTTAGTCCCATTGATTGGTTTCTGCTTTAGTCTTCCTTGCAGTTGGGTTTGTTTCATCAAAGATGTCCTTGAGGTTTAGGTGGGAAATAAAGACATCTAAGTACTGCTCCACCATTTATAGAGCTTCCCTGAGGTGCCAGTGCACCATGAAGTCCTACTGCGTGACAAAGCTTACTTTATGCTGGATGATCCATCTCCCCTCCACTTACTCTGCATTGATACCATCCATCCCTTCACTGTGGATAATAAAAATTCTGGGCACGTATCATCCTCCCTTCTGGGAATCTCAAGCACCAAATGACAGCTGTGTATGAGAAGTGGAGCTCAGTTGACAATTGATTCAGGACATTGACAAGATTTCATTATTTTTTGCTCTTGTGTTTACATCTTTCAAGTGTGTTTGAGAAATCAAGAAAACAATACAATTTTGTTTCTCAAATTGAAATGATAATGAAATTACCTTTTTATTTATTTAGTTTTTGCTGCTCTCTCATCTTTTCTCAAACCTCTCCACACATTACACAACATGTGCGCGTGCGCACACACACACACACACACACACACACACACAGAGAGAGAGAGAAAGAGACAGAGAGAGAGAGAGAGACTCACAAACTTTCCAACTTTTTATCTGGAAAATATAAACCCATTGTTGATAGGGTAATGTATACTCATAACATATCTTTGCAGGCCTTTCTCTCCCTGTTCTTCTGGTCTCTCTCATAGTTAACACAACTAATGCTGAGATATAGGTCTGTGCAGAGAAGTAGGTAGAGAAGGCCTATTCATTTTATAGACTGTAGTTTGATATCTGTTTCTTCTCCTATCCATATGCTCTTCAGGTATCCTCTTGCCTTTGCTTATGAAATGACATCCTGTTGGACTGCTATGCTTCAAACTAGTCAGAAGAACGTGATTTCACCCAGTGGATGAATACTAAATGCTTATTACTACTTGTGGGGAACCCCAGAGAAAAACAGCAGAGTTTCACCCTTAATGTTGGGAGCTCATATGGAGAAAAATCTGACTTCAGAGAGTAGGAAAGGCTAGTTTTCATCACCCAACTTCATCTGCCATATTAAAACCCTGTTTTCTCTTGGTTTGATTTGCATGCTATTTATGTTTTTATTCCTTGGTTGCTAAGTATTCCTTCTCCAGACCTCTAACTGAGATTTCTCAGAAGTTTCTTCCTCTTTGCTGTTTTATCTTCATTCAGTCAAGACCTCACGGACTGGGGGGCCAGGTGGTGGTGCACATGGTTGAGTGAACATGTTATAATGTACAAGGAGCTGGGTTGAAACCCCCAGGCCCCACCTGCAGGGAGAAAGCTTTGTGATTGTGAAGCACTGCTGCAAGTGTCTTGTTGTCTCTCTTCCTCTCTGTCTTCCCTTACCCTCTGGAGTTCTGGCTGTCTCTATCCAATAAATAAAGATAATTAAAAAATATTTTAAAGATCTTACTGATTGACAAAAACTGTACCACGTGATCTCACCAGCCACCCTTACTATTAGGATAGCCTCAATGTCCCCATTTCAGAACTATCCCGTCTCAGTTCAAATTAACATTTCTATAGGTGTGTGCTTTATGGATAATCTTACATAGGTGTATTTCCAGTCCCACCAATTTGATCACTGTAATCTCTCTGCTATCTGCATAGCTAATCAATTGGAAAGTTTTCTTGCTTCTCTTAAGGATCAAAAATAAATAAATTTAAACAAAGCGTAGATAATATTTATAGTCTCTTAATACAACTGACTATTCACTCATCTCTGTCACTTGCTAGCTTTGATCTTATAGCTTAATTTCATCATTGCCTCATCTGTATAATGTTAACAATAATATCTTGTCTTACGGTATTTTTGTTAGAATTAAATAAAAAAATCATCAGGCAGGTAGTATTGATTTGAGTCTACCACCTTAATTGTTGACATAATTATTATTATTTTATTAATTATTTTTTTTTTTTACTAAAGCACTGCTTAGCTCTGGTTTATGGTGGTAAGGGGTATTGAACTTGAGACCTAGTAACCTCAAGCATAAGTGTCTATTTGCATAACCATTATGATATCTCCCCTGGTACTCTCTTGTTGACATTATTTTAGAAGGTCCTATAGTGTATTATGTCTTGTCTAACTTTTCTAACATGAAATCTTAACCTCAAAAAAAATTTTTTTGGCCTGGCATCTTACTATCCTAGACATGCAAAGAATTAAATCTAAACAGAGTTCAGCATATTTCAAGACGGTTTCTGCAAATGCTATTACTTTGAATCAGAAAAGAAAAGTAAAATAGAGAATCCCTTAGTAAGTACTCATATAGGGGACGTTTTGAAAATCCTTTTTTAAATTTATTTATTCTCTTTGAGATGTGAAAGGAAGCCTAATTTTAGGCTGAAACAGAGAGGGCTGGGTGTTTTTCTTACTTGTGAAGGTCAGGGCAATATTTATCATACGTAATAGCTGCATAACAACCTCTTTTTTGTCATTTAACAATTTATCTTGAACACATGTTGCCAAAGAGTCGTAGTCTCTTGGTCTATGTGCATGTTAATTAAAGGGACTTTAAGAGACTATAGAATGGGGGTGGGGAGGGCACAGCTGGTTAAGCACACATGGTGCAAAGCACAAGGACTGGAGTAAGGATCTGGTTCAATCCCCTGGCTCCCCACCTGCAGAGTGGTCCCTTCACAGGAGGTGAAGCAGGTCTACAGGTGTCTTTCTCTCCCTCTCTCTGTGTTCCCTTCCTCTCTTGATTTCTATCTGTCCTATTCAACAGCAATGACAGCAATAACAACAACAACAATGATAAACAACAAGGGCAACAAAAGAGAAAAATAGCCTCCAGGAGCAGTAAACTCGTAACGAAGGCACTGAGTCCCAGCGATAACCCTGGAGGAGGAAGAGATAGATAGATAGATTAGATAGATAGATAAATAGATAGATAGATAGATAGATAGACAGATAGATAGGCAGATAGAGGGAAGGAGAGAGAGAGAGAGAGAGAGGGGGGGAGAATAGATTTATAGAACTAGGATGATGTCTAAAGTAGTGGCAGTAATTTTGGAGTCACTGAGAAAAGGAATAGAATATCTGATATCTTTTTTTTGCCACCAGTTATCATTTGGGATCCACGCTTTTGGCTCTTATTTCAGACAGAATATGACAGATAGGGAGGGAGAGGGAGGAGAGGGACAGGGAGAAAGAGAAGAGAGATTACAATACTGCTACACTGCTTGTGAAGAAAGGGACAGAGAGTGTCACTTGAAGCACTGCTCTACATGCTGTAAAGCTACCGCCTTGCAGGGGGGGACCCAGAGCTTGAACCTATGTCCTTGTGGATGATAATGTGTGTGCTTTACCACATCCCCATGCAAATGCACCCATGTGGTGATCTGGCGACTCAATGCTGGGTTCTTGTGCACAGCAGTATATGCTCTTTACCAGGTAAGCTGTCTCTTGGCCTCCTATCTGACATCTTGTGAATGTGGAGAGGGCAGTAGGAAAAAGGAACAGGGAAATGTATGCCTATGAACCCATGAGTTGAATGCCTCTGTGCTTAATGCTTAATTAGAAGAACTTTAGAGCTAGGTGGTGGCACACTGGGCTAAGCACACACATTGCCATGTGTGAGGACACATGTTCGAGCTCCCACTTCCCACCTGCTGAGGGGATGCTTTGTGAAGTAGGTCTTCAGGTGTCTGTCTTTTTCTCTCTCCCTCACTATCCTCCCCTCTCAATTTCTCTTTGTCCTATCTAATAAAAAATAGTAGAACAAACAAAAAGGTGGAAAAAATGGTTGCCGGGAGCTGTGGGTTCATGGTCCTGGCACTGAGCCCCAGCGATAACCCTAGTGCCAAAAAAGAAAAAGAAAAAGAAGAGGAAGAAGATTTCAAACCTTTAAATTGCTCTCTAAGACAAGCTCGTGCTGCATAAAGTCACATGTCAAGAAAACCTATATGTGTCTGGCTAGTTACCTATTCCTATCAGAGCTGAACTAATTTCGGAGTCGTCCTTATTTATCTGAAGAAACTAGAGTCAGAGAGTAGAGGAAATTGTGGAAAGTTCTCTCAGTGGTTCAGTCCAAAATGGTATATAACAGGTACTATTTTTCTGTGTGGAAGAGAGCAGTTTTTAATTATTAATTTATTTATAAAACAAAAATATCAACAAGACCACAGGATAAGAGGGATACAATTCTACACAGTTTCCACCACCAGAGTTCCATATCACATCCCCTCCCTTGAAAGCTTTCCTATTCTTTATCCCTCTGGGAGCATGGACCCAGGCTCATTATGGGGTGCAGAAGATAGAAGGTCTGGCTTCTGTAATGACTTCTCCGCTGAACATGGACGTTGACAGATAGGTCCATACTCCCATCCTGTCCTCATCTTTCCCTAGTGAGGCAGGGCTCTGGATTGGTGGGGTCCAGAACACATTGGTGAGATGTTCTGTCCGGGGAAGTCAGGTTAGCGTCATGGTAGCATCTGCAACTTGGTGGCTGAAAAAGTATTAAGATATAAAAGCAGAACAGATTGTTTAATAGTCAGGAACCTAAAGGCAAGAATATAGCAGCTGGGTTTTGGTATCTACATTTTGGAAAATGTTAGTAGGTCTATTTTAGTTATATTCCAAGGGGGCTCATGACTTAATGGTGTCTTTTTTAGGTCTTTCTACTTGCTTGCTGTCTTGGGTCACTGCAAACTAGTGTGCGCTTTTGCTTTAAGGTGTATATTTTTCTCCTAACTTATGGATACATGTGCACATGTTTTTCTGGGAAGAGAGCAAAACTTAATCATCTTTGTTAACCTATCTCTACCTAAAGAAACTAAGACTTGTATATTAAATCCTGACTCTTCTTTCATAGGTTGGCTAAACTGAAGTTGCCGGCCTATTTTGCCTGACCTTCTTTAGCTTTGGTAAAGATGCATGAGCCTGGGCCTCTGAAATTAATAAGAAAGGGTTTGTCAGTTGACCTTGCAAAGATTACTTTTCAGGGACTGAAATTTAAACTGATATTAAACTCCAACAACATCTACATTTAATTATATATAAATGCCAGAAAAATGTAACCTTAAAATAGTCAAATTAAAGAAGTGCCATCTATGCAAATCATATATTTCATTTCAACACTACCATTTAGTTTTGTCATCATTTGTCTATGTTAATTACGCTGGTTTCCCCAGTGTTTCCCTACAATATACCCTTAGATTGGAAATAAGCAGTCCAAGAAGCTCCCTGTGCAGAGTGATGCTATAGAATCGGGAAGTGTGTTGGCTTTTAAAGGAGTTAAAAAGGAGTAAGAATTAACTGCAATCCATAACATGTTTCTCTCAGGCTACAACATGGATAGCAGAATGTAGTTCAAAAGACACAGGCAAGAAAACAAGGGGACCTGGGTCCCAGTTTTTACCTAGGACATTCCCATTCTCAGCTCTGATCATCAGGTTCTTCATCTGTGAAATGAGAGAGTTGGCTAGAATGATCCAGTTGGAAGAAAAGGGAGAGAGAATGGGCACTAAGATGCGTAAATCAAATAAAATGACTTGATTATTTCTATTTCTTTTTTAAAAAATATATTATCTTTATTTATTTGATAGAGACAGCCAGAAATTGAGAGGGAAGAAGGAGTTAGAGAGGGAGAGAGACAGAGAGATACCTGCAGCCCTGCTTCATCACTCATGAAGCTTTCCCTTGCAGGTGGGGGCCAGGGACCTGAACCTGGGTCCTTGTGCACTGTAACATGTGCACTCAACCAGGTGCCTGACCCCTCTATTTCCTTTTCTTTTCTTATACTTATTTATTTTTGCCAACACTATTATCACTGAAACTTGGCATCTACATATGAAGTCTATTGCACCTTGTTATTATTCATTCTCTCTCTCTCTCTCTCTCTCTCCCTCTCCCTCTCCCTCTCCCTCTCCCTCTCCCTCTCCCTCTCCCTCTCCCTCTCCCTCTCCCTCTCCCTACCTCTCTTTCTCTCCTTTTTGTTCTTCTAGAACCAGAGAAAAGAATGGAATGGGGAGAAAGAGGGAAAGACAAAACTGCTCTACCAGTCATGAAGCTACCCCCCCTCCCTGCAGGTGGAAACCCAGAAGGTTCTAGGGGCCCAGGCGGTGGCACACCTGATTAAGCGCTTACACTAAAGTGCACAAGTACCTCGGTTCAAGCCCCTGGTCCTCACATGCAGGGGGAAAGCTTCACAAGTGGTGAAGCAGGGCTGCAGGTGTGTCTCTCCATCTCTTTCTCCCCCTTCAATTTCTCTGTGTCTCTATCCAATAATAAACAAACAAATTAAATTAAAAAAAGAAACCCAGGGGGTTCTCACATGATAATGTGTGCACTCTACCACGTATATCACTGCCTGGTCTCCTAGTTATTTCTAGATGAACCTTAACTTCTCTCCTGCTTCAGCTCCCACTTTTGTGTGCAACAGACTAATTTCCCCTGTCAATTCATCATCATCTGATGTAGAAAAAGAATGAGCTCTCACCCTAGCTATTCACTGAACGCTATCCGCCCTAGGCAATTTTTTCATCTCCTTTTTTGCTTCTCCATCTACAAAGTAAGGGAGTTGAGTTTCTCATTGGTTTCCCATCATCCACGTTGCATCCTTGATTAACTAATGCATAATTTCTCTTAGAGGGGCCCACAGGTCTATGTGTTTTAAATAGCTCCCCTGATCCTTCTGATGTTAACTTGGAATTAATCTCACTGGCTAGCCAGTCTCCACAGACCCTCTCAGCTCTGCCATTTTGGGAGATGAGTAAGAATTTTTTAAAGTCTTTTTCAGACATTTTATATCCCCTGCTGTTGCGATTCTGATGGTACAAGGACTAAGGTTATAGTATATTGTCTCACTGTTTCCAGAGTGTGACTCAAGCAAGAGGGCAGGAGGCACAGAGACATGTACTTACCTCCTCAATTGATGCCCATGTGGACCTTTCTTGAACTATTCAGAGGCTTGATTACATTAATGGATTCCTGGGTTTTCAAAACTCCCCCCTCTGGTGGGCTGCAAGCTGCTTATTAATGTGTGCTCTGAGGAAGCCGCTGCAAACTAAATTCGTTATACCAAGTAGGTGGAGGCTGGCTTAATTCTGGAGCCAATGTGGTGGAGGAGGAAGGGATGCCTATTGCCTGTTTTTCATTTTCTTTTTTTCTGTTTTAAAATAATTTTTATTTATAAAAAGGAAGCACTGACAAAAAACATAGGATAAGGGGGTTACAACTCCACACAGTTCCCACCATCAGAACTCCATATCCCATCCCATATCCCATCCCCTCCCCTGATAGCTTTCCTATTCTTTACCCCTCTGGGAGTATGGACCAAGGGACATTATGGGATGCAGAAGGTGGAAGGTCTGGCTTCTGTAATTGCTTCCCTGCTGAATATAGGCATTGGCAGGTCAATCCATACTCCCAGCCTATCTCTCTCTTTCCCTGGTGGGGCAGGGTTCTGGGGAAGAGGGACTCCAGGACACAATGGTGGGGTCCTCTGCCTAGGGAAGTCCGGTTGACATCATGGTAGCATTTGGAACTTGGTGGCTGAAAGAAGAGTTAACTTATAAACCGAAACAAATTGTTGATTAATCATGAACCTAAAGGCTGGAATAGTGCCGATGAAGATTTGGGGGACTTCGTTTTGTAGATAGTTAGTAGTAGTCCTATTTTAGTGATATTCCAAAGGGCTCATGACTATATTAATTTTTTTTTATTTTTCTGAGCCTGAGGCCTGATGTGCAGATGTTTTTCATTTTCTATTGCTTAAGTGAACATGGAGCATTACAACCAAATGTGCCAGAAGAGTGCAAAGAAAAGCATTGAGAATACCTTGAGATGGGTTTGATAAAGGACCCTTGAAAAGAAAGTGAGTTCTTCAAGTAGTATCAGCTACTTTTATTTCAGTGGCAGCCCAGTCAAGAGGAGAGAACCTGAACACAGAACCTTTACCTTCATCAGAAGACACAGATGCAACCCTAGATGTACTTGATTTGCAAATTCATAACCTTCTGTTTTCATCTGTCTTAATTTCCTGAGCTGTAAAATGAGCGGGTAGACTGGTCACTTTTACACCTGGACCTTCCAGGGTACTGAGAAGGTACTGGGAGGACTGCCTTGGAGTCTTGGACAGTAGGTTTGGCTGGGATTAAGAACTTGAACCCCTCTGATCCACAGACTAGAGTCTTGTGTCCTTCCTTACACACTTCACATTCTCATGTCCATGTCAGCAGTTCCCAAGCTTTATGGTATACTCTAAAACATTGAGGACCTCAAAATGTTTCTATTTTTATGGGATCTGGCTGTTCATATTTGCTATATTTGACCTGAAAACTGAGAACACCCCCAAAACATGTATGAACTCCTTTGAAATCATAATGTCACATCAGATGCCATGGGGTAGTGTACCCAGTATTGGACACACACTGCCCTGCACAGGGACCTGGGTTCAAGAAGTCCCCACCCACCACCTGCAGGAGGGAAACTTTACGGGCAGTGAAGCAGTGCTGCATGTGTCTTTCTTTCTCTCTCCCTGTCTGCTCCCCACTTCTTTCAGTCTCTCTCCTTATCAAGAACACAAAGACAAAATGGCTCCTAGAAGTGGTAGATTAATCATGCAGGCACCAAACCCCAGTGATAACCCTGGTGGCAATAGAAAGAAAGAAAATGCTACACCAATATTTCTATTAAAAATAAGTGATTTCCGGGGGTCGGGCGGTGGTGTAGTGGGTTAAGCGCATGTGGTACAAAGCGCGGGGACTGGGGTAAGGATCCCGGTTCGAGCCCCCGGCTCCCCACCTGCAGGGGAGTCGCTTCACAGGCGGTGAAGCAGGTCTGCAGGTGTCTATCTTTCTCTCCCTCTCTCTGTCTACCCCTCCTCCCTCTCTCCAGTTCTCTGTTCTATCCAACAACGAACAACATCAACAATGGCAATAATAATAACCATAACGAGGCTACAACAACAAGGACAACAAAAAGGGGGAAAAATGGCCTCCAGCAGCGGTGGATTCATGGTGCAGGCACCAAGCCCAGCAATAACCCTGGAGGGAAAAAAATGAAAAAAAAAAAGTGATTTGCAAAGCAAAAAAAAAAAGGCTTTTTATTAGTGATTTAATAATGATTAATAAGATTGTAAGATAACAGGTGTATAATCCCACACAGTTACCAACATCAGAGTTCTGTGTCTCCCCACCACCCCCACTTATTGAAAGCTTCCCTATTCTTTATCCATCTCTGGGAGTATGGACCAAAATTGTTTATGGGGTGCAGAAAGTGGAAGGTTTGGCTTCTATAATTGCACCTCTGCTGAACATAGGCATTGGCAGGTTGATCCGTAACCTCAGCCTATTTCTATCTTTCCTTAGTGGGCTAGGGCTCTGGAGGGGTGTGGTTCTAGGACACATTGGTGAAGTCGTCTGTCCAGGGAAGTCAGGTTGGCATGTATCATAGTAGCATCTGCAACATGGTGGCTGAAAGGTGGTATGATATAAAACAAATTGCTCAATAAATAGGCACCCAAAGGTGGGAATAGGGCAAATGAAACTAAGAGGTCTTCATGTGGAAGGAGGCTGGGAAGTCTATTTTATGTATGTTCTATGTGGCTCATGACTTTAGTAATTTTTTTCTTTTTTTAATATTTATTTATTTTCCCCTTTGTTGCCCTTGTTGTTTTTCATTATTGTTGTAGTTATTATTGTTGTTGTTATTGACGTCGTTTTTGTTAGACAGGACAGAAAGACATGGAAAGAGGAAGGGAAGACAGAGAGGAGAGAAAGATAGACACCTGCAGACCTGCTTCACCACCTGTGAAGTGACTCCCCTGTAGGTGGGGAGCCGGGGGCTCGAACCAGGATCCTAAAGGAAGTCCTTACGCTTTGCACCACGTGTGCTTAACCAGCTGCACTACTGCCCAACTCCCAGACTTTAGTAATTTTTGCCTGAGCCTGATAGTTAGCATGTGGGTAGACTAAAAGTACTGAATGACAATGTTTTATAGTTTATAAATCACTTTGATATTTGGCTTCATAGAAGGCAGATGGAATATCATGTCAGTTTTTGCATTCAATCTGTTATGTTAATTGAAAGTATGTGAATAAACTTCAGCCTCATGCATGCATATATATGGAAAAGTAGAGACTTCAGGACCCCCCTGAATAGATCTTGGGAATAACCAGTGAATTCATGTGCACTTTGAGAACTGCTTCTCTGGAGCAGTGGAACTCCTTGGAGCTTTCTATAGGACCATAATGTGGGATACAAGACAGCTCTTGCCCGTTCGCCACCACCCTACCCCCTCTTCAAGTAGAGTAATTCACTTTTCTTTTGCTTGATATAATGGAATTACTGGGAAACTTTGTTAGAAAGGAGGGCTCTGATTGTAAAAAAGTGTTTGAAAGCCATCCACATGGGATCTTAGGTAACAGCAGAACCAAACATGCAGGAGGCGACCAGAATCACTGAGACTCTTTCTGTGTGCTTCCTAGCCCCCAGTGAAAGCAGACTCTTAGACGTGGAGACAGGGCTTGGGGAATGGTACCTCATCTTTTTTCTGGACAGTGGAGTGTCATTCTGACAGTAACACTCTTGGCTCAGGGAAATGGCATAAAATGACTTGAAAGATTTAATACCACTTCAGAATGGGCCTGGCCTGCCCAGGGAGCGGTATAAACTGGATGAGGAGTGGCTTCAATATTTGTGGAGCTATCTGATCACTGATAAAAACAAGCCATGAGGGCAAATTTCAGTGATATACTTATATGTCATCATTGTTAGAGCTAGGCATTCATCATTGTTATCTAGCTCCTAGATTTATGTCAGATCTTTATTTCATGGGACAGGAGCCAGTGCCAAATAGCACAGAATCTAAGTGTCCTCACAACCATTGATGCCCCTTCCAATTTCTTGTCTAATAGAGGTGATACGATTCTTTCCCTTACTGCCGGAGTCATTATTGATTTCATGTCATTTGTCCCATAAAAATCACCTCCTATGTTTTGCTAGGGTTGGCTCTAATAGCTGAGAATGCTTTCCTCCCAACTTCTCACAAGATCCTGTGAATGCCACTGATGTGGATCAGTGACAGTTGATCAAATGAAGACCCGCGTATATAGGGTGTGAGTATGGACAGAGCCAGCCACCTTGAGAACCTGGAGGAGGGGGAGTGGCTCTTCTCTCTGCCCTCATTTGCTCTGTTTCCCCCACTAGCATAGCCCTTCATTAAGAGGCCTAGCACCCCAATTTCTGGCAGTAAGATCAATCAGTGGGGCTCCTTAAGCACCTCCAATTTAATGGAACTCTTATCTGGGCTTGAGAAATAAATTAGAATCCCTGGGAGAAATTGGGCCTTTGCAATTTGCTGTTTGGAATAGTTAAATGATGCCGCTGCCATTGAAAAACAATTTGAGAGTTTCCCCCCAAAATTAAATGTAGACAGACTTACCATAGGATCTGGCAATTCTACTTTTAGGTATATATAACTAAGGGAAATGAAAACATAGATCCACATAAAACTTGCATGTGCATATTCATAATGAAATGTGGAAACAACCCAAATACTCATCTGTGAATGAATAAATACGTAAGATGTGGTGTCGGATAAACAATTACAGAAGCTAGACCTCCCACCTTCTATACTGCACAATGATCCTGGGTCCATACTCCAAGGGGAATAAAGAATAAGAAAGCTAAAAAAAAAAAAAAAAAAAAAAAGGAATAGGAGGGAGTCGGGCAGTAGTGCAGTGGGTTAAGCGCACGGGGTGCAAAGCACAAGGACCGACATAAGGATCCCAGTTCAAGCCCCCGGCTCTCCACTTGCAGGGGAGTCACTTCACAAGTGGTGAAGCAGGTCTTCAGGTGTTTATCTTTCTCTCCCCCTCTCTGTCTTCTCCTCCTCTCTCCATTTCTCTCTGACCTATCTAACAACAACGACATCAATAACAGCAACAATAAAACAATAAGGGCAACAAAAGGGAATAAATAAATAAATAAAAAATTTAAAAAAGCTTTAAAAAAGAATAGGAAAGCTTCCAATGGATGAGATGGGATATAGAACTCTGGTGGTGGGAATAATGTGGGATTGTACCACTCTTATCCTACAATCTTGCCAATCATTATTAAACCAATAAATAAGTAATAAAAAACCTCAACATTCTGTGGTTACTAAAAGAAGACAAAGTTTTAAAAAAATAATCCAGAATAGGTGAATCCACAGAGACAGGTTAATGGTTACGAGAATTGATTGGAGGAAAGTAGGACTTATATGCTGAATAGGTATGAGGTTTCCTTTTGGGATGGGAAAAATGGACTGGATCAAAGTGAAACATGCTAACATACCAAATACCACTGAATTGTACACTTATAAATGGTTGGTTTCACATTATATGAATTTAACCTTAATAAATGATGTACAGCACACACCAACAAAGCAAACAAACACAACTGAGTCCCTGGCTTCTTCCCTGCCTTGGGCTAGTCTCTTATGAATGGGTTTCCAGATTCTTTTCTACCTTATGAGGGACTGGGGACATAAAACTTAAAGTCAGAGTGTGCAGGACAGCTGCCACGTTTTGGGATGCTATAGATGGATCAGCATGTACATTCATATGAGATGAGCTTTCCGTTTACAGAAAGCTAACACTAGCAGTTATGGGAGACTTTCTTTTGTATTACTAATTTAGTTATGATCAACAAGTCCATTGGATAAGGGGTGCAATTCCACATAATCCCCATCACCAGAGTTCTGCATCCCAGCCCCTCCATTGAAAACTTTCCTAGTCTTTATCCCTTTGGGAGTATGTACCCGGGATCATTATGGGATGCAGAAGGTGGAAGATCTGGCTTCTGTAATTGCTTCTCCACCAGACGTGGGCATTGGCAGATCAATACATACTCCCAGACTGTTTCTATCTTTCCCTAGTGGGGCCAGGGCTCTGGAGAGGTGGGGTTCCAGGACACATTGGTGAGGTTGTCTGTCCAGGGAAGTCAGGTTGGTGTTATGGTAACATCTGCAACTTGGTGGCTGAAAAGCATTAAGATATAAAGCAGAAAAAATTGTTTAATAATCAGGAACCTAAAGGTAAGAATAGAGCAGATGAGATTTGGGGTCTCCATTTCAGAAAAAGCTGGTAGGTCTATTTTAGGCAAATTCCAAAGGGCCCATGACTTTAATAATTTTTGTCTGAGCCCAACAGCCAACATACATGTGGGCTAAAGGTATTGTCTGGGGATATGGTGTCAGAGTTGGAAATAGAACTGGAAAGCTGGATCAGGGAAGAGAGTAGCTCCCAAATGTGGGAAAAGTATATAAATACTGTGAACTGTAAACCCCATAGATCTGATATGGGATCCATATTCAGCATATGAGCCTGTGTAACTTCTGCATCCCTGTAGACTTGAGTCTGCATTCTGTGGTCATATCTAGGAGTATTCTAGTCTGCACTCATTTCAGGACCAGCCTTCCTCAAGTGGTAGAGTATGTTGACCCAACCTCCCTTCAGAGAGTTGGGCAGTCCATACCACTGTTGTTCCACATTGAAGGCAAGGTCCTATAGAGGCCCTCAAGTGGGTCCATGATGCTGTTCCTGATGGAGATGGCCAGCGATGGTGAAGAGAGGGATCTGTTAGAGGTCTAGGCCCATCATATCTCTGTGGGAATCTCAGGATTCCGTGACTAGGGTTCTGGATGATGGGGTAACCTGCTAGTGATCATTAAAGTAAGCTGGTCTCTTACCCTTATCCAGCTTTTGTAGTCCTCACTTTATCTGATAAGTTTAGCCTTAGAGTGACTGAGGGAAATGAAATAAGAATTAGATGAGGAGAGTATTTAGGTCTAAGTAGAAACTATTTGACTGGGTATTTTTCTTTGTTGGGTATTTTTCTGCTTGCTTAGTCACTGGAAATTATTGTGCATGTTTACTTTAAGGTGTATATTTTCCCCTAAGTTATGGATACATGTGCTTTATCTCATGGGCCCTAGTCTGTATTTAGGTTCTGTGGCTTTGTTAGGAAGTGCATCACCCAAAATGGAATTAAAGAGTTCTATGAGATAGGAAAAGTCTCACCAGAGTAATGCAACTGAAGGGTTGATATTCCAAGCCTGGCTTCTCTGGACACTGAACTAAAACATGTTGAGGTGGTATTGGTTGCATTCTTCTTCTTCTAGCGTTTGCCCTTCTTCCGTAGCCAGTCAACAGCGTCAGGTTGAAAGCTATCAGGAGCTGCTTGTTGCTGGCTTTGAAAGTGACTGGGATCCATGTGGATTCAGTCAGCTAGGAAGGATCGTCTGTTTCCCCAATGAATGGGTACTCACGGGATGCACCACGAGAAGGTCGATCCAATGCATCCCATTGGTTGCATTGATTTGATTGAGATCAGCAGATGCAGTATCAAATGGTATGGACAGAGAGCAGCCTGAAGGAAAATGAGCTATGCCCCAAAGTTTCCAGGACTGAGAGAAATACGGATTTTATAGAGAATGGGGAAAGTTCCTAGTGTCTTAGAGTTTAAGATGGCAGTAGATAGTTACTGTTATAACTAAGATATTTGGAAATTGGTTTTACTTTGAAAATTCCATGATTAGTATTTACTGTACCATACAAGCCCTTATCATTATTTATGATATTTAATGCTATTTATAATTAACTGTATCTTTTAAAATATTTATTTATTTATTTTAGTTGCCCTTGTTTCTATTGTTGTTGTAATTAATGTCGTCGTTGTTGGATAGGACAGAGAGAAATGGAGAGAGGAGGGGAAGACAGAGAGGGGGAGAGAAAGATAGACACCTGCAGACCTGTTTCACTGCCTATGAGGCGACTCCTCTGCAGGTGGGGAGCCGAGGCTGAAACCAGAATCCTCATGCTGGTCCTTGCACTTTGGGCCACGTGCGCTTAACCCACTGTGCTACCGCCTGACTTCCCCAATTAACTGTATCTTATATACTTACAAGACCAGTTGCTTCTGCTCTCCCTTGTCTAAGGTTATAGGTGATTTAATACATAAAAAGTCATTATTAGAAATGTATTAACAATTTAAGCCCCCTGTTATAATTCAATCAAGTTAGCAATTTGAAACCTTAAGTGCTTAGATTGAAGGAATGTATACTCAGAACTGAGGTCTGTGCATCAAAAAGTTCTAGACATTCAATGTATTTTCCCTCTCATATTGAGTAGTGATTTATAAGACTCTAAGTTTATAGGAGTGTATATTAACACCATTCCCACCACCAAGGGTCTACCCCTACCCACCCCCCTAGAGTGGAGCTGAAAATACACCCTAACCCTTCCTCCAGAGTTTTTTTTTCCCCCTTTGGTACAATACTCCAAACTCAGTCAATTTCTGCTTTGTATTTCTCTTTCTGTTCTTCTTTCTCAACTTCCGTTGATGAGTGGCATCATCCAATACTCATCTTTCTCTTTCTGACTTAGCTCACTTAACATAATTCCTTCTAGCTCCATCCAGGACGGGTCAGAGAAGGTGGATTTATTATTCTTAATAGCTGGGTAGCATTCTATTGTGCATATATATGACAACTGTCTCAGCCATTCATCTTGTGTTGGGCACCTGGGTTGTGTTCAGACTATTATAAATTGTGCTGCTATGAATATAAGTATACATATAACTTTTTGGATGGATGTATCTAACTACTTAGGATATATCCCTAGGAGAGGATTTATTGGGTCATATGCAAAGTTCATTTCTAGCCTTATGAGTGTTCTCTAGACTGCTCTCCACAGAGGTTGGACCAGTTTACATTCCCACCAGCATTGTAGGAGGGATCATTTGTCCCTGCAGCTTCTCCAGCATTTGTTGTTGCTGTCATTTCTGATGTGTGCCATTCTCACAGGGGTGAAGTGGTATCTCACTGTTGTCTTTATTTGCATTTCTCTGACGGTGATTTGGAGCAATTTTTCACATGTCTTTTGGGTCTATTCTGTAGTGAATATTCTGTTCATATCCTCTTCCCACATTGAGTCATTTGCTTTTTTGGTTGCTAAGTTTGGTGAGCTCTTTATATATTTTGGTTATTAGCCATGTATGGCATGTAAAGATCTTCTCTATGGGGGTGCTTTCTATACTGATTCCTGGCCTTCATTGAAATGGAGAACAGCCTTATGATGTGTCAGATGCACAAATCCAGTAAGTCCAGCTTCATATAGCAGTTGCGCATCCTTCATCTACTCTTCAAGGGGGCTGTGCCCCCTCATTTCAGTGTCTTACAGACACCGATCTGCTGCTATGTGTCTACTACCCTAGTGGGTAGAAGTGAGACTTATTTTTTTCCCACCAGGGTTATTGCTGGCACTCCACTCTTGCATGATTCTTCCACTTCTAGTGGGCTCTGAGAGACGACAAGAGACACAGAGACAGAAATAACAAAACAACTACACTGCTTGTGAACTCTTACCCCTGCAAGTGCTGCCACGGTCACTGGGGGTTCAAATCCAAGTCCTTTAACATGGTAAAATGTGTGCTCCAACTGGGTAAATAGCCTCTCAGTCCCACAGTCATTTTCTTCCCGAGGAATCCGGTGCTTAAAAAACTCATACAAGATGGTTATCACCTTCTAAAAATATCTGTGTGACATTGGACTGGCCACTTTCTTTGTAAAACACAGGGGTTGAATTTGCTGGTCTCTAACAATACCTTCCAACTTTGATAGGTTTTTCAGATATGTCAAGGTCAGACTATGAACAGCCTGGGTGACCATTATTAAGACTCTTACTGTTTGGTAAGCACAACTGTTTCCCAAGGCAACAGCTCCCCTCTTAATGCTGTCATTATTATATGAGCCTTATTACAATGATAAATGCATTCTAGAGTCTTCCCAGTTAATTTTTTGTTAGCTCTATTGCAAGAGATACCCTCACCCCCCTGTTCAAGATGAGGGAAAAGATCTGCTCTGCCAACTTCTTTTCCCCTATAGGACCCTAGCCCAACCACTGCCACCTGATTTAATGCCCTAAAAAAGCAGAGTTGCCATCCTGGAAATTTATACCGGGCTTTCATCTTCACATGAGCTAGTACCTCTCCTCCTTGTGTACTCAAGTGCTTGGCACTCAAACTCTGTAAGTTTATCCCAGAATTCAAAATGAAAAATGGTCCCATGAGAAACTCAAAGAAAGGCATACAAGGAATCATTTTGGAGCAAGCTGCAGCCTTGCACAGTAATGAGTGCTTCCCAGTTCCAGTGTGACATGCACAAAGACATGATCTACAGTGACCCTTTCCACATTAGTGCCCTGTGGTAGTATAGCACACAGCACAATGGAGGGGAGGAGGTTGCAAGATTCACAGTCAAGGGATACTGAACACGTCCATCCCGACTCTTAAGCCTGCTAGCTACAGTAACCTTGAGCACATTCTTCTCTAGCCTCCTCTGCCTACCTGTACAAAGAGAACACTGCTAACCTCAGCGGGTGCAGTACATGTCAGTCCCTGATGAACACTGGTTGAAATTGGGTACCGATATCTTTACAACTCCTGACTTGGGTCCTAAGTTGTGTGCATTCTTTCAGGACTCAGTTTTCTCATCTCCACAATAAGTATGAGCTTTTGTTTTGGATGAAATGACATCTGTCTTGTAAAGTGTGTGGTGTATGGTCTGCAGTAATCAAACAGAAAGTGTCAGCTAAAAGTACAATTATTGTTGTCATTGTCTATATGGGTATGCATTCTAATAATTATAGCATAGCTATTCTGTATACTCCTCCATATGATTTGGCAAGTTCCACTTGTGCTTTGCATTCTTATAAACACACGGGGTCTTTCGGGCTATCTAGTTTTGAAACCTCAAGTAGAGCATAAACCAGAGAAGCCTGTGATAAAAGAAGGCCTGTTTGCTCATGAAAACAAATGGTCGAGGTGGTGGATGGTGGTGACCCTGATTGAGCACCCAGGTTACCATGCACAAGGACTCAAGTTCAATCTCCGGCTCCCCATCTGCATGGGGCAAGCTTCACAAGTGGTGATTCAGTCCTATAAGTGTTTCTCTTTCTACCCCCCCCCCTTCATTTCACTCTGTCTCTATCCAATAAAAACAAAAATAAACTGATGCTTGACCCTAACAGCAATGCTACATCTTCACATTGAAAGACATTCAGAGCCAACTAGAGTGTTAGATTGGCTATGCTTTCACCCTCAAATGGCACATCCACTGATAGCAGCAATGTAAATCTAGTTATCAATACTCTATCTGCCAGACCAAAAGAATGGTGTAACCAGAACTCTGGAACATAACCCAAAACCTTTTGACTTGTCACATTGTCAGAGACTGGTGAGGAATTCATAGGCAAGTCCATCTGTGACATCAGTCTCTGTTGCACATGTGTGACAATGAATGTCAAATGATAATACATGTACTTGACTTCAGACATTTCGATCTTTGGAAACATCCAGACAACGAGGACTATTTTTCATTACTTGTATGGAATTTGGCAGGTTTTGCTGAGCGTATGACTTGTGCCTACCATTAGATATAATTGAAGATCACAAGAAGGTCACAGTATTGTTGAGGAAAATGAGTCTGAGACATTTTAAATAAAGTGGAGAATCTAGGATTTGAACACAAATCCTTTGATGCAAAAACCTGTCCTCACAACATCAAGTTCATTCCGTCTTCACAGAGCTGTTAGGTCACCCTTTGTTTTGGGCTAAACATTTCTGACCACCCCTATACTCCTATTACACTTTGATTTTAGTAGAACAAGTGAAATATATCCAAAAGTGATCATTCCTTGTGCCTCTACCCTTTCATCTTGTGAGTGACTTAGCAGAGTTTTCTTATTTTAGCACTTGCCAAATCATTACTTGTGAGGGACTTTTTTATGCTCTATGTTTTAAGCACATTAAAATGTGAATGAGGCATTTCTGTTTCACATTGGCAACTGGGCAGCCTTTGTCTGTGTCAGCATAAAATATTTCAGATTCAAGCCAGTAGCAGCCCCTTGTGAAGCTGAATGTAAAAGACACAGTGGAAATCTTCCCTGCTTTTTGGAACTGGTGCAGACTGCACATTCACTGTGGACTTTCCAGACTCCAGATTTAAAATATGGAAACAGGATGGGATAGAATAAAGCATGCACTTATCATTAAATAAAGCATTTTCAGACCTATATCAGCAGAAAGCAAACTATGTTATACCCAGAAAAATCTCTATGGGATTCTTATACCTTTTTAAAAGCAAACTTGGAAATATTGAATTGAGGAAGCATGTTGCTGGAACTTACATTACAGACAGATGTTTGCGTCTGGGAAACTCTATAAAGCATGCTCAGAATCACTGCTTACATCCACCGATGGGGTCAGTCTGTATCTGTGGATCTCCATTTATAATTCAAACAGAGCCTCCGCTGCATGTGTGGTGATGCTTCTTAGGAGGGAGAACAAAACAGATTTTCTTTGATGGCCTTCCATGGTTTGTGGATGTTGTTTAATTTGGCTTTGTTTAATGGCCAAACACTCTTTCCACTGCTGTATGAAAGATGAAATGATCAGATAGGTGCTTTAGAGATGCTTTCAAAAGGAATAGATCATTGCATAGTTAGGGGCAAGTTGTACCTAATTTCCTATAAAGACTGGAACTTCCCAGTCTCCAGATTCATTATTAGATCATCACTAGAGGGCACTCTTTCGATGACAGAATGGGAGACCTTCATAAAAACCTGGTGGACAGGAGAAGGGTGAACAGGAGGGGTGATTTCCTTAAGGACCACAGACAACAGATACACAGCTCAGAAGAGTCGCCTACAGCTGACTTTGGCGGGCTAGTCAACAGAGAAGAATATCCTCTTAGGAGAAAACTGTTGAGCAGTCTTCCTAATGGGGTCCACTTTGTCTCCAAAGGGTGACTGGTGATTCAATAATTCAAGTCCCAGGCATTAGGCAGTATTTCTCAGAAGGAGAAAACTATGAGAATCACATGGCATTGCCACGTGATGCAAAAAAATATATATATAATAATAATTAGATAACAAAAAGTAAAACAGAAGCTTAGGAAAATGTGTTTATGATTTAACAGCTACTGGGAAAGAAATGAAGAACTGAAGGGCCTTTTGTGGTCGTTTGCCCAGCCTTTTATAGCCATTGGTCACTGAGTTGTTCAGAAGGGTTGAGTGGTTGAGTCTGATGGTGCAGGTGTTGCTTGCCTGGTGCCCCTAGGCTCCGGTGGGTAGAGGAAGAGGGTGGTGCTATGTTAGGGAGAGGGCTAATAGATTTTGATCTTGGCTTTTCTACTGATGTATTGTTCTACAATCTGCAGAAGTACCTGTCCCCACAGGGCCTCAAGCAAGAAAGATTTGGGCAGTTGCTAGTGTTCTCTAAAGGATCCTCCAAAGTGACTCAGAATCTGTGACTGAGATTTGCAGAGAAATCTTTCAATATCAACTATTTACAGCAGTTTCCAGAGTTCTAAATACAACCATGTGGTAGAAGATAGTGCTAAGCTGTCAAAAGAGAAGATACTAGAAGGATTTGCTAGCCTGGTGGGCTGATCTGCTCAGACTAAACCCTTCATTTGGTTAATCCTCTAGTCCAGACATGACCAGATCATTAGCCATTGTTACCTCCTCCAAAAAATTAGCTTAGGTGCCTCCTGTTTTGCACAGTAGGGTCTAGTCAGAAAGTCTTAAACATGCCCATGTGCAGTGTCCTGGGGAACAAGTAAACGAACTGAGAATCTTATGGAATAAGGGCCAGGCGATGACACACCTGGTTAAGAGCACACTTTATAGTGTGTAAGGACCTAGGTTTGAAGCCCCTCGTCCCCACCTGCAGGGGGAAAGCTTCACAAATGGCGAAGCAGTTCTTCAGATGTCTCTCTGTCTCTTTCTCTCTATCTCCACCTCCCCTCTCAATTTTTCTCTGTCTTTATCTAGTAATAAGTAAATTCATTCATGAATTAAACTTCAAATATTATGGAGTAGGTAGACCACTCAGGCAAACCTTTGGTTCTGTCTTTGGCCCCCGGAGTCTTTTATGATAATGCAAGAGTATTACTTTCTTTTGGTCTCAGTTTGTAATGATTCAGGCTATGCTTCATAGGAGTGTTTATGGTTGACTTTAATTATAATATACAAGGACCTGTGGGAAATTATATAGCCACCATGTAGATTGGGAAACTGAGAACCATGTTCCCACTTGTGAGTGGACTTGCCTAGGAATCACATACCAGGGAAAGCATGAGGACTTTGATCTCATGACTTTGATCTTCAGTCCAGGCATCTTTCCATTAGCTTCAGCCACACTTTCTCTCCCTACCCACACTGATTGCAGGGCATTAAGAAACCTGTAACTACTAACCACAGGGTGTTTGTCACAGCTGAAGTAGCTTTGTGGTAGGTAGCACACTATTCAGGTGGTGTAAATGGAGCAATATGAGGAGAGATCCCTACCAGAATATTTCCTCTATATACTTTGTAGAAGTTAAGATTGACAGGGATTGATGGAATGAGGGACAGCTCATTAAGTGGGACATGTATCATGTTGTATGCATGGCCTGGGTTTATGTAGCCTGGCACAATGTAGAAATTATGTGGTACCAACAGAAACTCTGGCCTCTCTCTCTCTCTACCTCTCTATCTCTCTCTCTCTCTCCCCAAATGTAAAAGGGTATAGGAGTTAGCAAGAGGGTGCATAACTCACTTCAGGGTCTGGGAGTTAGCAAGAGGGTGCATAACTCACTCCAGGGTCAGAACCCAGAGAGACCAGAGGGCTATTTTCTTGACAGCTTGAGAACAATGGTAGGTAACTGCTTCCCATGGAGTATATTATTTGCCGCAGATTGACAATCACATCATAGCAGTGTTGATATTTGTTTTAATATACCACCTTCATAAAATCTGAGCATCCTCATAGCCTTTACCCGGGAATGTGTGACTGTGGTAGTCTCCGCCGACGGACATCAGTCACCAGCATTCCAGGCGCCTAGCAGATGAAGAAACTGCAGGAGCAGGACGCAAAATTGAGGGAGATCTTTCTTGTCCTTCACCATTAAGTTTCTTTATATAACTTGTCTCTCCTTAAGAACCAGCTACTTTCTATTTCAAAGAAACAACACTGGATGTTTTTGTTTTTGTTTGTTTGTTTGTTTTTTATTTTCTCCTGAACAGAATGGTCATCGGCCACATTTCGGCTTGGCTGCTATTGTTTTAGCCATATTTTCATTTACTCATAAGCATAGAATGTTGAGTTCTGGGCTACCGGAGCTTCTAATGGCATGTTTTACTGAGAAAATGACGACAGATAGCTGTACTTTTAAGTAACTTGGCACCAAAAATGAGAGAAAAAGTTATTAGAGAATCACAAAATATTGGAACTGGAGAATTTTCAGCAACAACCTTGTGGAAATCCTTCATTTCATATGGTTCTCAGAGAGGATGGAAAAGAGAATTTGCTCAAATCTAATGAGTCATTACAAAAACAAAAAACAGGTTAGAAAACAGAGATCCTGTTTTTTTTTTTTTTTTTTTTTTTAAGGCATCATCTTGTTTTTCCTATGTCTGATTCTGGATCCTTAATCAAAGCTAATAGATAGCTTCACTTTTATTTTTGAAACTATATGCACCAACACACAGATTAGGGGTGACAGTATACAGGCTGAGATATCTCCTTGATAAAAATTACCACTGAGAGTTGTAAGGCTTTCTGAGCCTCTTCACAATCCCCATTATGTATGTGTCCCCTTTATTTTCATCTGCTTCTACCAATCACTTGAGAAGAGATAGTCACATCTTCCGTATCCTTGGCCCCAAAGGATGGTCACTCCTATTGCCTCTTCTCCACCTATTGTTTGGGTCATAGGTATGATAATTATTGTTCCTTGAGTCTACCAACTCCTACTACTTTTCACAGGATGTAACTTCCTGAACACTGAATACAATCTCAGGACAATGCCCAGGATAGCTGTTATAGAACACTATCACATCCCATGGAAAAAAATTTTTTTGTCTGACGTGACACTGTAGTATTACCAAACTGCCATTTAGAGACTTATTTTTCACAGCACTTCAGGGGGCAAGTTCCTGGTGGTCTTAGAGCCCAACTAAAAATACAACTGACATAAAGTCTTTTGTGGAACTTTCTATAAGGAGAAGTTATAACTAAAAATAGTATTCTTTCTAATCAGAAAGGGTTTTTTGCTTGTTTGTTTTTGTTTACAAATGTTGAAAGGATGCCACTGGGTCTACTCTTCATCCATAACTAATGACATAAATAAAGTGAGGTATAATGGTGGCACACTCAATAGAGTGCACATGTTAGCATATGCAAGAACTTGGGTTCAAGTCCCTGGCCCCCACCTGTAGGAGAGAAATGAGTGTTGGAACAGTGCTACAGGTACTTTTCCTATATCTCTTGCCATTTTTCTGTCTTTCGTGCTATATCATAGAAAAGGAAAGGAAAGGAAAGGAAGGAAATGAAAATAAAAAAGGTTGCCGAGAAATGGTGGTGGAGTTATCCAGGCATTGAGCCCTCAACATAACCCTGGTGGCAAATAAATAGGAGGAAAACACTTTCTTTTTTTTAAATATATTTTTTAAATATTTATTTTTATTTATTTATTTATTCCCTTTTGTTGCCCTTGTTGTTTTATTGTTGTAGTTATTATTGTTGTTGTCGTTGTTGGATAGGAGAGAAATGGAGAGAGGAGGGGAAGACAGAGAAGAGGAGAGAAAGATAGACACCTGAAGACCTGCTTCACCGCCTGTGAAGCGACTCCCCTGCAGGTGGGGAGCCGGGGTTCGAACTGGGATCCTTATGCCGGTCCTTGTGCTTTGCGCCACCTGCGCTTAACCCGCTGTGCTACAGCCCGACTCCCAGGAAAACACTTTCTTAGAGTTCCTACAATACATTCTATTCCTGGAGAAGTTCTTTTTTTTTTTCCCCAAGTATTAATAGATGACCTAAGAAAAACTTCAATACAATTGTAAACTCAGTGAAGGCCCGGGTTTATGTCTGTTTTGTTCCTCAATGCCTATAACAATATCTGACATTTCATGAACAATATGTATCTTAGTGAACCATCATGGTTACAGGTTTGTATAAAAATATCTTCATTTAAGAGCCTCCCCAGAGAGAGAGACAGAGTAGATGAATGAAGTGAAATGAACACAGTGTGAATTCATATTTGCTAATCAGTATGCCTCTTTTTCTCTCCCCCCTAACCTTTCCCTTCATGACCTCTATTGACTGCCCACATTTTCACAACTGTAACATCTTGGGCCATCGTTGAACCCTCCACCTCTGTCAATCTGGACTTCCAGGTAAGACAATGAGCTTCCAAAAGTCTTCCCAATTAATCACTGGGAAAAGTTTACAAGGAAGTTGAGGAGTTTACTTATAATTCTAGCTCAGGAAACAACTGTTCATCTGATTAAAATCTAATTTGGTCTGGTCCCTATACAAATCAACTATGTTTGTGTCTTTATTATGTAAGGATTTCTATTAGTACAAGAAAATGAAAATTATGACTTGGGAAAGTACTGTATAGTTACTTTTTAAATTTTCTGCCACTAAGAATCTGTACATAGCAATTTGTTTTCTTATATTTATTTGTGAATCTTTACATATATATTTAAATACTTTATTCTCATAACAAACTCTGGGAGGAAGATATTGCTATTATTAGTTTTTATAGAGACAAACTGAGAGGGGAGAGGGAGATAGGGGTAGAGAGAAAGGGAGACACCTACAGCATTGCTTCACCACTTCACCTACAAGTCCAGACTTGGGGCTTGAACCTAGGTCCTTGCACATATGGTAACATGTGCTTGCAACTGGATGTGTCACAACCTGACCCCTCTTTACCTATATTTATGTTATTTTTTGTTTGTGAAGCCAATAGCAGTGGAGGAGGTCCCAGCCTCTCTTCACAACAAAGCAAAAGTAAGTCCTGGGGTGAATCAGATCACTCAGTCTAAGTCACTTAATTCTTGTGCTTGGGGTAGAAGAGGAGCGCTCAGGTCCTGGATGGTAAGTCAACTAATAATGTGTCTCATCTTAATAGATGTGTTAGAGCTCATTACTACTTCACTTTTCTTTCTCACAATACTTGATTCTCCAGTAGTCTTATCAAGTCACAGGTGGGAGTTGGGGAAGTGGCTTAGCCACACCAAAACCGGATGATAGAACAATCTACCGAGAGTCGGGTAGTGGCTCAGCGGGTTAAGTGCACGTGGTGCAAAGTGCAAGGACCAGCATAAGGATCCCTGCTCGAACCCCTGGCTCTCCACCTGCAGGGGAGTCACTTCACAGGTGGTGAAGCAGGTCTGCAGGTGTCTCTCTTTCTCTCCCCCTCTCAGTCTTCCCCTCCTCTCTCCCTTTCTCTCTGTCCTATCCAACAACAACAACATCAATAAGCACAACAATGTTACACTACAAGGGCAACAAAATGGAAAATAAATAAATATTAAAAAAACAATCTACCATTGCTTCTCAAATGTGATGCACAGGTTTTGTTGCTAGTCACACTTCTAACAGTCTCTCTTTACTCACTTTAAAAGTCTACAGGCATTTGCTACAAAGAATGCAATTCTCCTCAGACAACATACATACAGAATCACTTGCTTCAGGCATAAAAGTGTTATCACACTAATATTCCTTGATCTGGCTCAATATAAAACAAAGAGGCAACTTAACCCATTTGAACCTTTAGATGAGCAGTTGGCCTATGCACCAATTCACAGTACTGTCAGGAAAAGAATTCACATCAGGGAATGAGTGTTTTGTGACTCTTAAGACATTTCTTCTTATGAAGAAGACCCTAAGCATTTTTTTTATTTTATTGTGGGATTAATGGTTTGCACTCCACAGTAAATACAGTAGTTTGTACCTGCATAACATCTCACGGTTTTCCACATAACAATACAACCCCCATTGGGTCTTCCACCATCATGCTTCAGAACCCAAATCCTCCCAGCTACCCACCCCAGAGTCTTTTACTTCAGTGAAATATACCAACTCCATTTCACGTTCTCACTAAGCATTTTTTAATGGAGAGTCGCTGCATATTTTGATGAACTTCTTTTGCTTAGTCTGAAAGGGACTGGTGTGATGCTGTGTGTGCTTTGAATTCTCATCTTCTTAAGAGCCATCAGTGAAGTCTGACCATTCTTTTTTTTTTCTTTTGCTATTTGTGTTTCATATATCCCTGTACATTCCTCTCAGGTCCTTTCAATCATGCATTTCCATCTTAGCAATCCCATGGTCTTCTTTAGGTTTGTTGAGGTTTATGGACATTTTTTTTTTTTGCTTTGAATGTTGTTTTCGTGTGTGTGTGTGTGTGTGTGTGTGTGTGTGTGTGTGTGTGTGTTGGGGTGGAGTGGGGTGGGGTGGGGTGGGGAGGGAATGGAATTACCAGGACTGAGAGTTAGATTTATGACTTGCAGCTCACTCTCCTCCTTCCTGTGGTCTGGTTCTTAGTCTGTCCCTTTTGGTCATCTGATTCATAATCTACCCACTACTTAAGATGGACTTATAGGGAGCACAGCATGGAGAGGAGGAGATAGCCTTCATGAGCTTTTTCCTTGTAGTTAAGGAAGCTGGAAAAATTTGCTTTTGAAGTAAAATGGAGACTTTGTATTATTTAACTCCCATTACCAAGCTCTTTTAACTGCTTGGTTTTATGGTTCTTTTCAACAGGTGGAGAGTTTTTTTCACATTCTAAATCTAGCAAAGGAAGTAAAAAGGTCTTTCCAGTTTAACTGAATCCACGTAAATACTTCCCCACAGCTCTTCCCCACTAGGGAAAGAAAGAGACAGGCTGGGAGTATGGATCGACCTGTCAGTGCCCATGTTCAGCAGGGAAGCAATTACAGAAGGCAGACCTTTCAACTTCTACACCCCATAATGAACCTGGGTCCATAATCCCAGAGGGATAAGAATAGGAAAGCTATCATGGGAGGGGATAGGATACGGAGGTCTGGTGGTGGGAACTGTGCAAAGTTGTACCCCTTTTATCCTATGGTTTTGTCAATGTTTCCTTTTTATAAATAAATTTTTTTAAAAAAGAAATGAACTCTGCAGTACCTCAATTTCATTTCAGTCAGTGCAAGAAATAGGTTTAGACTCGGACATATTATTTTCAAGGTGCTTCTTTAGTTTGACACAGCTAAAACTACCCAAATGTGTCATAGGTCTGGAAGCCGGCCACATACAGAAGTTGGATGAATGTCCAGGGTTAGCACTGCAGACAGTTGCTAAAGTAGGATGACACAGCAGTGTTTTATTAAGAAGACTCTACGATCAATAAAGCGTTCTTTAGGCATTCTAGCCTGTCACTAGGATTGAGATTTAGGCTTCCGCAAGGTCCTAATTTCATTGAGGGAAAATTAATATTTAAAATATCAGAACTTTCCAGGTTTGAGCTCCCAATCCCTACCTTTAGGGGGAAAGCTTTGTGAGTGGTGAAGCAGTGTTGCAGGTGTCTCTCTGTCTCTCTCCCTCTCCATCATCCTCTTACCTCTGGATTTCTGGCTGTCCCTATCCAAAAAAATTAATAAAATAAAAATTAAAAAAAATAAAATTAAAATTCAGAACTTTCCCTAAATATGTAAATATGTATACAAGCAAGGTAGTATAATCCCACAAGCCAAGGCTTTTTTTTTTAATGACATGAGCATTGTAGGAAATAAAATCAGATCAAAAAGGGAAAAGGCCCCAAACTCCGGAGGTTGGGGGCCAGTGAGAATATTCTACAATAATTTTCATGCAAATAATACTTGTTGCCACCAGCTGTACTATCATATCACCACTAGTGTTAAGAAGTTAGAGATACTAAGTTGTTTTGTAAAAGGTGTTGTCTTTAAAGATTTTGATGGCCACCAGTATAATATATGGCCTATTATACGCTTTTAGGCTTCAGGTATACTTAGCAGCATCTCTGCCTTCTCTTCTTACCCACCTACATCTCACTCTGTATTTCCTACCAAAATATGTTAGCGAAAGCAAAAGCTTGGGATTCTTCCATTGGGGCAGATTCTCATTAAAATAGAACAGATGGGCCATCTCCTAGATGCCCAGTGTAGAGTTCAGTGGCTGGGCTTCCAAATTTCCGTTAAAGCCTCAAAAGATTCATTTGACAGCTGAGAAAATTTAAGTTCAGTGATTAATTCCGTTGTCAGATTATAATCCATCAAGACAAATGGTACAGATATACATAGGCATCTAATTGTACAATATTAGTATGGAAGAGTGTGTGTTGGTCATAAAAGTAGATGTGTCATGGTGACAAAAGTACTTGGTTCTGCTGTTTAATAGGGATAAGCTGTGTTCGAGTCCTGTCTCTTCAGTGGGTCTTGGATTCCTCATGTACACACACACACACACACACACACACACACACACACACACACACACATACACACTAGAGTGAATGGCCAATAATACAATAGTCAATAACACAGACACTATCATTCCCATAATTTTATTCTATGGAGAAAATACCAAAATCTTTGGTTTATAATTTGCCAGGTGACAGAACATCTCTTTTTACCAGTTTTGCAGTGTGACAAAGCAAATCCTGAAATCTCTTTATGTTTATTATGATGACGGTCAGTTTCACCAGAAATCTTTGTCAGAAAGCAATTTGTACCTTGTCTTAGTTGATGAGAACAGGTGATCTGACTACAGATAGTGAAATGGTTTTAATAAATATCATTGAGGCCATTTTTGAATCATGGTGAACTGAATGATGTCTGAAAACTATTTGAAGACTAGTATATATATATATATATATATTTAACAATTAATAAAAGGAAAAATCAGCAATTCATTTGGTAATCTCCATCATACACACAGTTTAATAAGTGTACAAAATTGTGATTATCTCTGCCTCATAATTAACAATTTGCATAAATGCTTGCTACTATTTAGTTGTCTGAATGGATTTTGTAATCCAGAGAAAGAAGGAAACAATCAGTGAAAGCGATCCCAGATGCCTTGTATTATTTCTGCACACATGCACAATTAACAGCAATACTAATTGTTTCAGACCAGAACCTCATTTGTTTTTCTGCAAACAACACAACGATTAATTTCATGAGTGTCTGTCATTTTCTCTCTCTCCCCCGCCCCCAAGCACTCCCCCTGCAATAGCCAGTCCTATCATAAGGTCTGCAGTTGGTGGTATGCAAATTATTTGGCTGGATTTTCATTTTCCAGTGGAGTTTCTAAACTTCTGTTTAAGTGAGCAGTCCAAGACGTGGGCAACTAATGAGAGTTTTTGTAGCATTTTGAACAGTCAACCAGTATACATTTATAAATAATTGCTGATAAACTGACCAGTGCTGCTGCTGCATTTATAACCTATTTTATATTCTGTACCTTCAAAATTATTGACAATAGAACTATATTTAAGAACTAGGCCAAATCAAACCTGGAGGAGACCTTTAAGATTAGTCTGTCCAGGGAGTTGGGCAGTAGCGCGGCAGGTTAAGAGCAGGTGGCTCAAGGTGCAAGGACCAGCAGAAGGATCCCGTTCGAGCCTCTGGTTTGAGCCCCCGGCTCCCCACCTGCAGAGGAGTCACTTCACAGGCGGTGAAGCAGGTCTGCAAGTGTCTTTCTCTTCCCCTCTCTGTCTTCCCCTCCTCTCTCCATTTCTCTCTGTCCTATCCAATAAAAACAATAAAACAAGGGAAACAAAAGGGAATAAATAAATAAATATTAACAAATTTTTTTAAAGTATTAGGGTTAAGCACACATGGCATGAAACACAAGGACCAGTGGAAGGATCCCAGTTTGAGGCCCTGGCTCCACACCTGCAGAGGGGTCACTTCACAGCTTCACAGGCAATGAAGCAGGTCTGCAGGTGTCTTTCTTTCCCTCTCTCTGTCTTCCTCTCCTCTCTCGATTTCTCTCTGTCCTGTCCAACAACAGTGACAGCAATAACAACAACAATAATAACCACAATAACAAGGGCAACAAAAAGGGAGGAGATAGCCTCCAGGAGCAGTGAATTTGCAGAGCCCTAGCAATAACCCTGGAGGCAAAAAAAAAAAAAAAAAAAGATTAGTTTGTCCAATTCTTTCACTTTTCAGATGAATTTGATTGTCCCTAATCTGAACATCAGTAACAACTACTGAATCAATGATACTACACTTAATTTTTTTTTCAAACCATTAGGGGCTTTTGCAGTGAATATATTTGAACTACAACTGCTTGTTTTGGAATCATCGAGCTCTGACTTTTTGAAAAATTTAATCTGATTTCTTCAAATGTGCCTTCATGCCATTTTCCAAAACATAGACAAGACACATACTGATTAGAAGTACGTGAAAGTAGATGTCCCTTGCAAAGTATTTGGCAATACAGGACACTTAACTGACGACAGTTCTCTTCCTGTCATGCATACATTATCTACCAAACCCAGGAGAACAGAGTGCCACTTCTTAGGTAACTGAGACCATTAGATTTTAGACTCACTATTTACCCTCAATAGGCCTTCAATCTCTTCACATGTTAAGTGTGGCTCCCTTTTAGGGTGGCTATGAGGATTAACTTGAAATTTGGCAGATCATATCAAGTGCTTATCATTGACTCTTGTAAACCGTGAAAACACTCAATACATGGTGGTTATTATTACTATCATTGTTTGACACACGCAGCATCAGTCTCCTTCAATACCAATATTTAATGTTATGGTGATTTGACCGCCATACTATACATAACACCTGTACACCTCTGCATGTGGGCATACAAAGTCTACAGCCAGTGTATCAGGAAGATGGCTTTCCCAAAGAATAAAAGTGACCACCAGCTTCAATCTTTTGCAACTCTTTAGAGGTTTTCTTTTCTTTTCTTTTCTTTTCTTTTCTTTTCTTTTCTTTTCTTTTCTTTTCTTTTCTTTTCTTCTCTTTTCTTTTTACCAAAAAGATCCCTTTCAATTAATTAATTGTATCGTTTTATCAGGGGCTTAATGGATTACAGTACAGTTGTTGACACATGCGGTAGTGATAGGCATCTGTAAAACTCTCTCACTCCCAATTTAAACTCATATCAACCATCAAGCACTGGGACCCTAACACCCTCTCCCTTCCTTTCCTTCCCTAGGCACCTGTGCTGTGCAGCGTTACACTACACTCAATTCAAACTGCACTTTATTTTTTTTACCTTTCTGTCCTTGCTTCTTAAGTTTCACCTATAAGAGAGGTCATCTGATATTTATCCTTCTCACCAAAAGGAATTTTAGAAAGTGAAATCTTAGGGTCATTTTTTTATACTTAATTTTAGGGGTTTTCTTGTACACTTATCTTACTTTTTTTTTTTTTTTTTTTTTTTGCTTTTGCCCTTCTTCCGTAGCCAGTCAATGGCTTTGAAAGTGACTGGGATCCATGTGGATTCAGTTGGCTAGGAAGGATCGTCAGTTTCCCCAGTGAATGGGTACTCACGGATGCACCACGGGAAGGTCGATCCAATGCATCCCACTTATCTTACTTAAAAGCATTCACAGTTTATCTTGGTTCACCTCCTGTCTTCTTCTCTATACTTATTAAGTTTCTTTTGTTGACTCTCTTTTAAATATTTGTACTTACACACATAACCCCACACACACACACATGCACCCAGCTTTTCCCTCCCCTTTTACTCTTTAAATGGACTAAATTCCCAAGGTGCTGTCATTGATCTGCTTCTTTTCTCTTGCTCTGTTCTCTCCTTTCTATGGGTAACTTCATCTCCTCACATAGCTTCACCTTTCACCTCTACGCTAATGATTCCCAAATTGACCTCAGCAATCTTTAACTCGTTCCGGAGCTCCAGCTAACTCCAATTTCCAGTTGCCTTCTGAGCATCTCCAGGGCAGGATATCCTAGGAGGCTGAAGTGTAATCTGGTGTTTGTCATCCTGCCTCAGGAATGTAGACGGGTTCTCTAACTCAAACAAGTGTTAAAAGTTGAAAGCAAGAGTGAACTGCTGAGCATTCGTCTTCGCAGAAGCAAAACATAGTCTAAGTTAGCGAAATAGTTCAAGACTGATCTTTCCAGGGAAAGCATACCAATTGAACTGTTAATTTCTGCTATTATCAACTGGAGATGTAAAGTAGTATTTTTTTTCTAGAGAGAAATGAACAGCCTACCTAATTCAAACCGAGCTCCATTTTCAGGTGCTGAAATGTTGGCATATTTCAGGGAAATATTAATTAAAATTATCCTTCTTGGGACATCTTTTTGCAGTTTTTCTTATTTCAGTGTTTTGTTATGTAACTGCACATGCAGGCAGGAAGGATGGTGTATTCACCCAGAAGGATGAGGATATGGGCATTTTGAGATCATTTCATGCATAGACATACACACACATACTGAGTCAGAGAGGACTGAGATTTTTGTATCTATGAAAATAATTGTCTCAGAGAGTAGACAAGATTGTTACCCTGATGTATTCTGTGAATGTTTTTTAAAGATTTTATTTATTTATTTTTTAATGTTTATTTATTTCCTTTTTGTTGTCCTTGTTGTTTTTATTGTTGTTGTGGTTATTATTGTTGATGTTGTTATTATTGTTGTTGATGTCGTCGTTGTTGGAGAGGACAGAGAGAAATGGAGAGAGGAGGGGGTGACAGAGAGGGGGAGAGAAAGATAGACACCTGCAGACCTGCTTCACTGCTTGTGAAGTGACTCCCCTGCACGTGGGGAGCCGGGGGCTCCAACTGGGATCCTTATGCCGGTCCTTGCACTTCGCATCACATACACTTAACCTGCTGCACTATGGCCCAACTCCCGATTTTATTTATTTATTAATGAGAAACATAGGAGGAGAAAAAACCAGACATCACTCTGGTACATGTGCTGCCGGGGACTGAACTCAGGACCTCATGCTTGAGAGTCCGTTGTTTTATCCATTGCGCCACCTCATGGACCACTATTCTGTGAATACTTACTAAATGCATACTAAATAACACACTCTCTGTGGAACAATTGGGTCTGTGAGTATAGGACCTATAGAGTCTCAGATTTTAATCCATCACTACATTTGTCTCATTGCACATACACTGAGAGTTTAATTTGTTCTAGATATATCTGCAGCAAGTGACAAATCCTTTGGTGACTACCACCTTGGCTGACAATCTGAATGACCAAAGAGAGACTTAAGGGAAACAAAACAGTGTTAAAGTGGAGAAAAGTGTGTATAAATTTGAGTTAGAAATGAATCTTTCCTTTACATTTTAGTAAATACTGAGTTACTGTGGGATGGTACATTTTAGATTGATGCTCAGTGTTTCAGGCCAGAATAAGACAGATTACACCTAACCCTAAAACTTAATTAGAACAAAAGGATCAACAAATCTTGGTTAATGTTTCTCCTACTGTCATGGGACTTCTTCGTAAATAGCTATTCTTCCAGAAACTAGGGATATATCTTAACAGATTTAGTGTAGGAAACAGTATTCCTTTGGAAATAAAAGTAACCTCATTTTCCACTCCAAAATAATGTGTAGTCTCTCACAGTTGAGTTACTGCTCAGTGAAATATTTGGAGGTGGTCTTACTCTCCAAATTATATTGCCTTAAGAAATGTATGTTTTTTTATTTTTGCCAGTGTCTCCTCTTCAGAATGACCTTTTCTTTAAAAGTCTTAAATCCAGAGGTCTTCCTTCCCAGTTAGCAATTTCTTGGTCTTTTCTCAGTCAAGTCTCAGGTCCCAAGGTTCTCTCCCTGCATTTGTAATTCTGAAAACCTGCTTTGGTGCTCCTAAGCTCCTAACTTACATATGTACATGGTACTACCCTCTTCTACTACCCCTACACTCCTTCTAGGGTACTCAAGGCACAAAAGCTCTCAAAATAGTATCACACATTTTGATCATTGACTGTTTCTATTTTCTTTGTTCTGTATGAGTTAGAGACACTGACACACTTTTATTCAGACTGGAAGAATAATATGCATTTGGGGGGGTTAGTCATGGATATCTTTATCCTTGTGGTCTTGCACCTGCTATAGTATAACTTATTTTAACTTTCTGAAATGTGTTCACTGAGTCTGTGTCGACTTAACACTTGTTTCCAGGCCACTGTTCCAGGCACAGGGAATGGTAAGACAGACAATGTCTCTGTTCGTGTGTGTGTGTGTGTGTGTAAATACTGGAGCAAAACTGAAAATAAGCGTGCATACAAACAATGTATAAGCCATCTCAGACAGTGAGAAGCACCATGACATACATAAAAGAATATGGAGGAGCCAGACAGTGACATACCTTGTTAAGTGCACACATTACAGTGTGCAAGGACCCAGGTTCAAGCCCCTGGTCTCCACTTGCAGGACAAAAGCTTCATGAGTGGTAAAGCAGGGCTGCAGGTGTCTCTCTGTCTCCCTCAGTCTCTGTCTTTCCCTCCCCTCTCAATTTATCTTTGTCTGTATCCAATAATAAATTAATTACTTAACAAAATAATCTGGACAAGGAATGATGGAATGAATTGAGAATGATCAAGATGTTCTTTGCTTCTTGCTTTTACTGGTTTTATATAATTCCAGTAACACTTTTTCTGGGTACGCTAGTTCACTCTATTTCATAATTCTCTGGATTTTGTTTCAAGTTTAATTTCACTGCTTCTGGTCACCAATTTTAGATCCACCTTCCTCAGCTAGATCTTAAAGTGTTACTTAACACTCCTATCCTATTAAGCTTATGTCCATGTCAGAATTAAAACTATAGCTTTCAACCTCTTCCATGCCATGGAACATGAATGGGTCAATTAACCCTATAGTGAGTGGTTGATGGCTGAAAAGATTTTTGTTATTCAAAGGCAAACTACCTATTGAAAGGAAAAATACTAGTATTAAAGACTAGCTATTGCTATGGCACTTGGCAGTGCCTGTTTTGTAAAGGGAAAAGTGCTGGACTGGGCATCCAAAGACCTGGGTTCCAGTCATCACTACAAATGAGCTTATTCAAAGTGCTTCTCTCAGCCTGATTCCTCATCTATAAAACCAGTACTCAGAATAGATCATCCCTGAAGTTCTTTATAGCTTTAAAGTGGTACAATTACTTGTTCTCAGAAACACAAGCCAAGATTTCTTCCCAACAGTCTGTTTAATTTTGTAAAGGGAATGCGTAGGGACATTTTCCAGTGTATCAGAACTACTTAGATTAAGCATCAGTTTTCCGGCAAAGCTCAGCTTTACAATTCTTGTAAATGTCACAGAAAGTTAAAACACTGCTTCTTGTTTTAACCTCTGCTACCTAGGATAACGATTCAACACCACAGATGCAATCACTAAGTTCTTACATGTGTATACTTGTAAGTTCACTGTCTTTTCAGCTTGTCCACAGAACATCTTCAAAAGAGGAACCAAAGAGGAAAGAAGGCACTGTAAGTTGGCATCAAAATGACATGGCATGGCCATTGCTCACTAGTGAGTTAAGTGCCAGGAAAATTCTATTAACTCTTAAAAGAACACTCTGAATTCTCCCAGGCACCACTGCAGTGTCATCCTCAGCACCTGGCCAAAGCCCAGTTAGTAACTGAGGTAGGAAGTACCCCTCTCCTTGTTTCTTCAAGACCAACTCTATCTACTGCATTGGTTTTTGTGTGAGAACATGGGGAAGCGGAAGGATGGGTTTGGAGAAGGTGTAACAGAAATACTGTCACAGCTGACTTCAATCTTGTGATCATTCAATGTATTATTCAGATGTGTGACCATATTTTAGATATAAGACTCAGCTGTTTGATTTTTAGGAAGGCAGAGAAGAGAGAGGGAGAGGGAGAGGGAGAGGGAGAGGGAGAGGGAGAGAGAGAGAGAGAGAGAGCGAGAGAGAGAGAGAGAGGCCTAAATGGGTTTGGAGACTCAGAAATATGAACCTCTCATTCAGTCACAATCTTTTAATGCTCAGGTATAGGGTAGAAGATCTTGACGTTAAAGAACGGGGCTTACTGAGAGAAGTGGGGAAGATTGCACATTGGTTTCACCCCAGAATTTCATGCCTGTGACTCCATAAGTCACAGGCTCAGTCCCTTTCATCACCATATGCTAGAACTGAGCTCTAGTTTTCAATCCCTCTCTCTCTCTATCTCTCTCTATTTATCCATCTGTCTGTCTCTCTCTTTCATGAAAATCAATTTTAAAATCATTGAAAGCAGAAAGAAATAAAGAAGATTGCTCAGACAATTCAGATAGCTACAAAAACAATACTTTACCTACGTACTGATAGCTTCTTAGTGGCAGACATGAGCAAGAACCCGGGTTAACTGCAGCCTATCTTACTGGTTGTTTCTGCTAGCTTGTCTTCTTACCTTTGCATTTAATTCTCGGTGTCATTTCTGTGCACAACACTTACATTATTTAAAAAAAAAACTCTGTGTACAAAGGTGAGCAATCTCCCTTAAGAGTAAGTAAAATGGGAGTTGGGCAGTAGTGCAGTGGGTTAAGCGCATGTGGCATGAAGCGCAAGCACTGGCATAAGGATCTGGGTTCGAGCTCCCGGCTCCCCACCTGCAGGGAAGTCGCTTCACAGGAGGTGAAGCAGGTCTGCAGGTATCTATCTTTCTCTCCCCTTCCCTGTCTTCCCCTCCTCTTTCCATTTCTCTCTGTCCTATCCAACAAATACGACATTAATAACTACAACAACAAGCAACAAGGGCAACAAAAGGGAAAATAAATAAAATTTTTTAAATCTTTAAAAAAAAAGAGTAAGTAAAACAATGACAAGGAAAACAGAAGGTTAAACTTAGATTGGGTGTGACATATTGCACCAAAGCAAAGGATTCTGGGGAAGAAAGGAGAAGGATGGGATAGAAGGGAGTTGGGGTCCTGGTATATGGTGATGGAAAAGGACTTAGGATGGAGGAGAGCGTATCTTACAGACGCCTATTATGGGGAGATGAGAGGTTTGTACTTAAATGACCACAACTATACTGGAGCACACATGTTACAATGCCCAAGGTGCTGGGTTTGAGCCCCCTGTCTCCACCTGCAGGGGAAACACTTTGCAAGTGATGAAGCAGTGTTGCAGGTGTCTCTCTGTCTCTCTCCCTCTCTATCACCTCCTTTCCTTCTCGATTTCTGGCTATCACTATCCAATCAATAAAGGTAATAAACTTTTTTAAGCATGTTTTTGTTTTGGAGAGTTTGGGGCTAAGTGAAAGCTAGGAAAGGGCCAAATAGAGGAGCGAGTGAGTGGACTGGAAATGTATCCTAAAATTCAAGATTTAATTCAGATAAATAAAGGAAGGGAAGATTGTGGCTGAAGTATGGAGTTCCCCCGTTAAATGTACACATGGCATCTTTATTTCTCATTCTTAATTATCACTGTAGTCCAGCTGTCATCAGAAGATCTACATATCTTTTCCCCTTAGTTTCCCAGTACATTGAGGTTTATTATTATTATTGTTGTTGTTGTATTCATTACCTTTTGATTTTATTTTTCCTGGATGGGTTTTGTGTCTGCAATGTTTTCCATTAGTTTTGCTCTCAGTCTTGTCCAGGGCATTTGCAATACAACTATATATCATGGGAGATTACATGTGCACACAAAAACGAAGAACAGTATTTCACAAGTTAGAAATTACTAGATTATTTCTGTTCTCCTTCCAGAGCTGAAATATTTTCTACTTGGCAAATGGCCCTTCTTCGAAATCCTCCAAAGGCACTGAGGGGGGATTAAAAAAATGGCTGTTACTGTGGTGCCACGGGGCTTCCTTTCCCTTTGCTTTCACTGGCGTGCCTTCCAGTTCACTCCATTGACCTTCCAGACAGCTCAGCATCACCTCATCAGCTCGACAGTGGAATTAGAAGGGGGCTTCTTCAAGCCCTGAAGTGGCTTGAAAACTTTTCCATTTTCATAATTTTGGCCACGGGTATGCTAGAATCCATGTGCGAATGACATTTGGCAGCACATGGGTCTCCCTATAATTTCCGACTTGCTGTTCGCTCGCCATGAGGCACATTTTCCCTTCTCTTCTGTGGGAGCTCCTGTTCATTTGTCAGGAGCCCTAAAAGAAAGCTGTTCATGTGCAGCCTGGGGAATGTCAGGGCCATCCTAAATGGGCATAAATAGGCTTTTATATGGCCTTTACTGATTGTTTCTATATTAGAATGTAAATGCACCAGGGACTTTATGAGAAGCCTGAGTGCAGTCTTTCTCCCAGATTTTCATATGAATTGATTTGACAGTGTCATAGATGATGCATGAGGCAAAACAGAGAGTTGCTTAAGCCTATTACAGCCTGTTTGCATGAAAGGGAATAAAAGCTACAAGGAAAGAATAAGCCTTATGTGATGCTTGAAGCAGAAGCCATTTTCTGACTCAGACACTTTTTTAGGCACCAGCCCACAATCTGAGCTTTCACAGACAAAAGTGATCACTGTGATACACTCTCCCTAAAATAGCTTCTACTAATTAGTGCAATTTAATTTTGGTTTATGTAGGGAACATGGGACTTTCTGAAATTCATAAGATGTGAGATAAACGGAAAGAACCTTAAAACACTGTTCAGTTGTAAATTTTGGTGTCTTTAATGAGAAAATGAAATAGGATGGGGAGATAGGAGATTTTTGATGAAGATTGTCTGAAAACCACACAATAGCCCATCACAGAAGAGTCCTGTGATTTAATACTCAGTGATTATAAAATCTTGTGTTATACCACCCACTAGGAAAGTTTCATAAGGCTCATTTATTCTTTTTCTCTATGAACACCTTCCAAATCTCTTTTACAATGCTAGTAAAATATTTATAAATAAAATAGTACTCTAGAGGTTGATCTCAAATTCAGCCCACATGAATCAGAGTTTAATGTGTGTGCCAGACCACTGCATTTTTAATCTGCTATAAAATGAAGGCAAGAGGATTCTCTTTAGCAGCCTGGAATCTACAACCATCTCGAGTGCAAGGTCTATGGTTTTCCCTTCTGAAGCAGGAAGTGCTTTTCACATTGTAGTAACACTAGGCGCTCTTTTTCATTTCTTTCCATAGTCTGTAAGGATGGATCAGTCATTGAAGGAAACAGTTGTTGACTTTCAATAGATTTGGGACTAGCTAGGAGGGTAGCTGCAAAGTAGTGATTACCCAGTGCTATGACTGAAGATTCAATATTGATTGGCAATTCCATCATTACAGGTATATTTCTTAAGCATGAATATATGTGCCAGAGATTTGACAATTGAATAAAACAGCTAGAGTTTTAGGGCCAGTGAAATTACTCGCTTAGATAGTGTACAGTTTTGTCATGTGCATGATCCAGGTTCAATCGCAGCCCCCACTGCATCGAAGGAAGCATAGGTGCTGTAGTCTCTTTCATTATCTTTCTGTATCTCTGCCTCTGTCTCTATCTTAAAAAAAAAAAAAGACAGATAAAGTTCCTGGTCTCAGGGAGCTTACATCCTAATGGTAGATATATACCCTTTCAAGTAAGCAAGTCAGTAAAGCATGCCTAGACTGTCATGTTTTATGAAAGAAACAAACAGCTTGCTGGATGAGCGATGTATAGCTTTCAAATAAACTCAGTCTCCTCAAAGTTTGTCATTTATTGAGTTATAGAGCCAGGTATTACATAAATGTAATTGAAGGTAAGATATATTGACGACAGATTTAACCACAAATGAGGGTAGTATTTAATATATATATATTTATTTATTTATTACCACTAGGGTTAGTGCTGAGGTTTGGTACTTGCATCACAGATATACTACTCCTTTTTATCTTTATTTTCTTTCTTTCTTTCTTCCCTCTTTCTTTCTTCCTTCTACATATAGAGGTAGAGAGAAATCGAGAAGCAAGGAGGAGAAAGAAAGACACTTACACCTGCAGTACTGCTTCATGCTCATGGAGCTTCCCCCTTGCAGGTGGCAGGGCGGGGTGGGGGGTTGAATCCAGGTCCTCGTCATGACAGCTTGTGTGCTCTACTCGATGTGTCACTGCCTGGCCCCCTCAATGTAGCTTTTTTTTTTTAATAAAACACATACTGTTGGGCCGGGTGGTCGTGCAGTACATTAAGTGCACATGGCGTGAAGCGCAAGGACTAGAGTAAGGATCACGGTTCAGTACCCCGGTTCCCCCCCGCAGGAAGGTAGCTTCACAAGCGGTGAAGCAGATCTGCAGGTGTCTGTCTTTCTCTTCCCCTCTCTGTCTTCCCTTCCTCTCTCCATTTCTCTCTGTCCTATCCAACAACAATGACAGCAATAAGAACAAGAACAATAAGGGCAAGAAAATGGGAAAAATGGCTTACGGGAACAGTGGATTCATAATGCAGGCACCAAGCCCCAGTGATAACCCTGGAGGGAAAAAAATGGATACTGTTCAGAGTGGTAATACACACACATTTTAAAATGCAATAAATCAACTCAAGAAATAGATATTGTCGTTCAAAGGTAATATAGGCATCTCGAACCTTTTACAACACTGTCTTTATTTTCAGCCTTTAATTCTGCTCAGTTGTCATTGTCATCATTGGCAATTTGTACATTGGTACAACTTTTGAGAGAATTGGCAGTGGGATAGAAAATATACCTTTAGGGACTGGGTGGTGGTGCACCTGATTGAGTGCACCTGTTATAATGCACAAGGACTCAAGTTCAAGCCCCCAGGTCCCACCTACAGAAGGAAAGTTTCACAAGTGGTGAAGCTGTGCTGCAGGTGTCTCTCTGCCTCTCTATCTCCCCCTTCCCTCTCAATTCCTTTTTTCTTTTTTTATTACCTTTATTGACTTATTGAATAGAGACAGAAATCGAGAGGGAAGGTAGGGATAGAGAGGGTGAGAGACAGAGAGACACCTACAACACTGCTTCACCATTTGTGAAGCTTTTCTCCTGCAGGTGGGGACTGGGGGCTCAAACCTGGGTCCTTGCACATTGTAACATGTGTGCTCAACCAGGTGTGCCACCACCCAGCCCCCTCTCAATTTCTGACTGTCTCTATCAAATAAATAAAGATAATTAAAACATTAAAAAAAGAAAAGAAAATATACCTTTAGAGATATTCCAAACTAAGTAATATAGCTGTAATGCACAAAATTTACTGATGACAGCTTATAATTTAGTACTTTCATTTTATTAGCCCAAATAGAGTAAATGTTCCTTTATGCTATTTTGGATCAAATTTGTGCAGTGTTAATGTGCCATTTTGATGAGACACATGCCATTTGAGTCTCAGGAGAAGAAAAAAGGCATATATATGTATGTGTAGAGCCGATGCAGGAAGCCCTGATATGAGGTCTGAAAACATTTTGTGCTCCTTCCTTTGGTAACGTAGGTGGTCCCTACCATTTCTGCTTTTTAAAAAAAAATTTATATTTTATTTATTGATTGGATAGAGACAGTCAGAACTTGAGAGGGAAGGGGGAGCTAGAGAGAAAGAGAGATAAATGCAGCATTGCTTCATCGCTTGCAAAGCTTCCCCCCTGCAGATGGGGACCAGGGGATTGAACCTGAGTCCTTGTGCACTGTAACATGTATACTCAACCAGGTGCACCACCACCCAGCCTCTCCATTTCTTCTTTTTAGTGAGTGTACACACACACAGACACAGACACAGACACACACACACACAGACACACACACACACACAGACACACACACACACACACAGACACACACACACACACACACACACACACACTATATTTATATAGTTTTGTCTTTCTAGAAATGATGATTGTGTTCCCAGTACAGGGGCACTAAAAAGATGGTTTTGTAAATGGGAAGCAGTCATTTTCTTTGCTTCACACTTTGCACACTTGACATGATTCACATACAGACATATTAAATCTATTTGCCATTCATTCAAAGCAGGTAGAAGGATGAGTTTTGCCTTAAAAAAATAACTGGGTTTTCAAGGAATATTCTAAAGTTTCTCCTTGAGTGTATAACCAGGCTAAGTCTGAGTAACTCTCAGCTGACGTGTTGTGAGGAGCCAACCTTAATTTTCTTTGCTTTGCTTTTTCTCTTTGTAACACCAGCTCCATTTATAGAAGCAATTACTGCTCAGTCAAAAGCATAAAACACTAAAGAGGCACTGAGTATGTGATTAAGATAGTCCTGTCTTCTGGGAGCTTATAATCTAAAACAGACAACAAATGGGAAACAAAATCTATAACACCTGATATGCTTACTTCCATTCTCATATAAATTCAGGGGAAACAGAAATTGGCAAGTCACATTCTACTGTATCTGTAAAACTTCTGGAGTACTCTATCTTTCTGACTTTTCAAGTTGAAATCTATTTGCATACACTATGCTATAGATTACAGTATTATTCTTTATAGTGGGGATAAAAAAACAATATTCTTTCCTTTTTACTATCAATAAGTTGGATTGAAACAGTATGAGTCAAATTAAAAATGGATTCTTGATTTGCCATGGGGAAATATGTGCTGTATTTCAAATACTCTAAGGTCAGGGTCAACTTGGGGGTAGAAGAGCTATCATGAAAATTAATTTAGGAGCCTAGCCTTGAGCTATTTCCTAGCTGCAACAATCTCACAGGTGAAAGCACCATCTGTAGAATAGTAAAAGTGCTTAGTTTGACCTTTTAGCAAAAGGAGATATTA
>NC_080185.1:26115708-26250708 GCF_950295315.1 Erinaceus europaeus
ACATTTTCACACCCTGATGCCAGTTCACATTAAAAGAAAAGCAACTCCCTTATGAGCGTGTATCTGAAATTGCCCCACCTCCAAACTCCAGGTTTCCCCCCAAAACGTGTCCCTTTCCAAACCTTCCTCATCTCAGTAAGTGATGACTTTGTCCTTCCTGTGGATCAGGCCCAAATCTTCACAGTAACACTCTCTTTTCTCTCTCAGGTCACACCTGATCTGTTAGTGAATTCTCTCTATTCTTCCCTCATATTCTATATGGAATCTAACCATGACTTGCCACCATCTCTGTCATCTTTGTCCTAGGCAGCATAGTTTCCTCTATGATAATTGATCTGCTGATCCTTTTAAAAGGTCAGTTCAGGTCTTGTTTCTTCTCCTCTGTTCAAAGCCTTATAGTGGCACCTCATCTCATGAAAAATACAAGGCTGAGACATCCCCATGGCCCGAAAAGCTTATGTAACCTCTCCCCTATCCCCTCCATGATCTCATATTTTATTACTCTTCCCTGTACCTATTCCTATCTAATATCATTGGTCATTTAGGTTCCCTTCAAATATATCAGGCCTGCTACTACCTCAGAGTCTTTGCAGTTGTTCTTCTCTGCCCGGAAAGCTCTTCTCCTACATATGCTTAGGACTTGGTCTTTAAATGCAGTCAGTTCTTTCCTCAAGTGTCACAGGACTAGGTTGCCAAGGACTTCCCAAGGAGTTGTCAAAGAGTTCAGTTCTACATCAAGGTCATTAGGCTTGGGTAGTACGTGGCCACTGATGACCTTCATAAGAGCAGCTGCAGTGGCATATCTAGTGACCTTCTGCCCTCCATTCTGAAACTGTGCATTGCTTGAGTCCAGTGCTGTCATTGCATTCAAGTTTGTGTCTCCAGCTCCAGCACCGTGCCTGGCACCCAGCAAGTTCTCAGTGCCTATAGCAGGAAGACAACTAGTCTTATTTTTAAACAACTGATTACATTAAACTGTTGGATGCTGTGATGGCTGCCACACTCTTTCTTTCACACAGCATGACTGTAAGACATGTGCCTTCACTGCAGAACCAGTTCCTGAGCACAGATACATGACATGATTTGAAAAACCCCCAGTCACACGGTATTGGGAGGTGGAGGCTGAGATCATCTTAGCACACGTAGGAAGATGAAATTTACTCTTTATTTGTGTATCAGGAATTTCACACCCCTTTTGTTTTTATCATTTTAAAAACATTTTATTTGTTTTTCAATGAGAGATAGACACAGAGGAAGATACAGAGAAAGAGAGAGAGTGCAAGCAGAGCACTTCTCAGCTCTGGCTTATGATGGTGATAGGGATTGAACCTGAGACCTCAGAGTCTCAGACATTTCGGCCTTTTGTCCATTATGCTGTCTCCCTAGCCCTCACTTGTCTTTTTAAAATCCACCTTTTGCAGGGCTAGGGATGTACATGCTCTGTGTGCACGAGGAACTGACACCAAAACAAACATGACATGACACCAAAAACAAACAAACAAACAAATAAATAGGTTCACCTTTAAGAGACAGTAGAAGGGTTATTTAAATTCAAATGCTATCCTTGAAGTTAACCAAATTTCTGAGGAGTTTAAGAATGCTCATTTCTGTTATAATTTGAATTGGGTGAAGCCTTCCCCTCCTTTGTTTCTGTTTCATTATTTTCTTTTTCTTTATTTATTATTTATTTTCCCTTTTGTTGCCCTTGTTATTTTATTGTTGTTGTAGTTATTATTGTTGTTGTTGATGTTATCGTTGTTGGAGAAGACAGAGAGAAATGGAGAGAGAAGAGGAAGACAGAGGGAGGAGAGAAAGGTAGTCATCTGCAGACCTGCTTGACCGCTCCCCTGCAGGTGGAGAGCCGAGCCAGGAGCTCGAACTGGGATCCTTAAACGTGTCCTTGTGCTTCGTGCCACGTCCACTTAACCCACTGTGCTACCGCCCGACCCCCTATTTCTTTATTTTACAGTTGTGCTGATGCTCAAATGAAAGTGTAGAAATGTCTTCTCTTATATAATGTTCCTCTCTCTCTCTCTCTCTCTCTCTCTCTCTCTCTCTCTCTCTCAGTTAGAGAATATTAGCCTTCCCTGGAACCTCTTGTTCTAGAGCCTTTTGGCACCAGCAGTAAGTGCTTTTATCCTTTGCTCTCTGAGAACTGGAGAAGGTCATTTCTAAGTCAGTAGCTGGAAGTCTTGGCAGCACACTGCTAAAATTTTCTAGTATTATTAACCCAGCTCTGGCAGGGTTATAGAATTCAAACCCACTATTTACTAAAAGTAATTATGACCTATCACCTATTCCTGGGGTCAGTTCTTTAGGGGCTTGCCTGCCTGCTCTGGCATGTGCCATGCTCATTGTGTGAGTCACTTACCTTTGTGGGAAAAAAGGTCTTTCCTTTTCATGAATGTGGTCAAGAATAGATACACACTGTCCCACCCTTTGAGGTCATTGCATACTGTCATTAAAGAGGGTCTTTCTGTGACTCCCACTACTGTCAATCAAGTGCATACTAAATAGTTAGATGCCATCCAGACTCATTAAACAAATATTTGCTGAGTTCCATTCGGCTTATTTGTAATGGAAGGGAAAGAAATGCAGATGAAGCATGGTTCACACACTCAGAAAACCCAAATTCCACAAAAGTTGGAGATCAAGATTAACGTGTAAACAGACCTTGTGATCTACCATGCACTAATTCTTCTTCTTCTAGCGTTTGCTTTTCTTCCATAGCCAGTCAACAGCGTCAGGTTGAGCTGCTTGTTGCTGGCTTTGAAAGTGACTGGGATCCATGTGGATTCAGTCGGCTAGGAAGGATCTTCAGTTTCCCCAATGAATGGGTACTCACGGGATGCACCACGGGAAGGTCGATCCAATGCATCCCCCATGCACTAATAAGATTCAAACAAACAAGAACCAAGAGGAAGGGACTGGTGTTGCCTGGGATTGTCAAGAAGACTACACAAGAGAAAAGACAGCAGCTTAGGTTTTCAAAGAATTGCAGGACTGTGCTGGTAAGAGAGGGCAGAAAGGACCAGTGCAGATACTAGAAACTGCTTTGTAAAGACCTAGAGGCAAAGACAAGCATGGAGACTCTCGGAGGGCCTTGATTTACAGGTGTGTAAAGCTAGGGTTGCTTCCTCTGGATAGATCATGAGGACAGGCTGAGATGTCAAGTTTATTTAGAATCAGAAAGGAATTACCCAAAGTTACCAGCTGCAGGGGAAGTTGACATAGCATAGCTGACATAATTGACTAAGCATAATGCTGGCAAAAGTGTGAAAGGGAGAGAATGGACTTATGCACTAAATGTTACTACTATCCTCTCACCATTACTGCTTCAACCACCACTCTGAGTTCACTAACTATTCATGGGGGGAAAGACACAATTCTAATCCAAATGCCTGAGTTGCGTGGGCAGTAGAGCTTCAGTCCTATCACTTGTCCTGATCCCTGCTGTTGTGAGGTAGGGATGAGAACTCCTCATTCCAAGGCAGAAAGCCCTCAGTAGGAGACTGTTTGTAATCAGGCCTAAAATTACTTCATTATTGGAACCTGTGTTTGATCTGTGATTAGGAGCCGGATTAAGAAATTGAGTAATCAACCATTGAAATTGCAACCATAAATTGCTCTATAAACAACCAGCTTCCCTTGCCTCTCCCCTGTCCAGCTAGCAAACCTGGAAACAGATGCCTTTGCTGTTGTTATTTTCTCCCAACGGGTTTTCGCCAGTACTTTGGAATCGTATTCAGAGGAATGTCTGCCAGCCTCAGTGCCCCCTTTTCCTCACAGATGGATCACTCATGTTGTACCTTTTCAGGTGAAGACAAGACACCCACATGGAATGTGGCACTGTCAAAAACAGGCAATGTCCTAGGCTGGTCCAGTGAAAGGGAAGAGGCATGCTTTTAGCAGAAGTGAGGAGAAACTGCCTGGAGTTTGAGGTAAAGGACAGTTAAAAGTAAAAACCCTCCTCCAATAGACTATTGGCCATTTGAATGATTTGTTGGAAGTGGTTTCTGTCCTGAAGGGTTTTATTCTGGGCAGAAGGCATTCTACAGCCCCAAAAGATAGGTATTTCTGTAAAAATGAACTTAAGAGTGTATTGACTTTTTCTTGTCTGGGATTCCACTGTGCTTAGCTTTCCAGATGGGTAATAAATTGTCATAAATTATCATTAAGATCTAGATTTTGTTTTGGAAAGGCGATGACAGCAACCCAGCAGTAATGTCAAGTAAGGCATTTCACTGTGCCAGAGAGTGCAAATATAGCCAGCCAGTTCTGCTCCCATAATGCCTACAGACAGACAGACTGGAGCAGTTTTTTTTTTGGTTCTTGTTTGTTTGGTTATTTTCCTGACATCAAGAGTGACCACCTAGTATCTTCTCAGCTAGCTTACTTTCCTTCTGTGCCTTCACTCACAACTCCAAACACTTCCGTAGTATGACATGAAAGGGTCCTTAAAGATCTTTCTAAACCCTGCCATTTACAAAATGAAGATGAAGGCTCCCAGAAGCTGGGTGACTTAAACATTGTCCATCATCAGCACAAGCCAAATACCAGTTAAGTCTGTTACCCAGGTGTTTTGCTTCTGAAGATGAGAGATGTACTTCCTCTGCCCCCTTAAGAGCAACTCTAATCACCCAGTTAGATCACAGGTTCTTTTGTAAATACAGTTTTGCAAGTTATTTCGTCCTTGACACTTGACGCAGTAACATCTCCAACTGCATTTAACACTTGCCTTACATTTTTTCGTTGGCATCATGCCTGCCTCCATAGTGGTTTGAGTATAACTGTCAGTGTCTGCAGTGTGGTGGCACTTTAAATGATAATGTGATATAGACAAGAAGCTGTGTTCTAAAGATGGCTTCAGATTCCTTTTTGCTTTTCTGAAAAGGTCTGAGGAAAATTATCATGTACTTGCTTGGAATTTCTGCAAAGATGTGTGAACAAAAACATGGAGATACTCAGTGTGTAAATGAAACTACCTCAAAAATGGACCGACTTCCGGTCCTGTGAGTCCTTCTGGGAGACTGGTTGGTCAGTGGGAGATTCTAGATCAGGAAGAAATACTGATAATGGATTTTCAGATACTTTTCTCTCAATTTCTAAAAATGCTGTGGAAGGAAACTAGTTAAACACAACAAAAAAGGAAGAAACAGGAATGTGAAGGCAAGCCGCTGCAAAAAAAAAAGGAGTGAAGAAAATTCTGCGATTGGAATGAACAAAAATTATGTCTCTATTTTCCGAACTCATAACATTCACTGGGGTAAACAGCTAATGCCTGAACATAAAGCACCTGAATCTCCTGGCATTTTCCACTTAGAAGTTAGTAGCTTGGGAAATTGAAGACTTTCTATTACTTGGGGAAGTTGCTGATTTTAGGTTTTACAACAGAGGTCAGCAAATTACAGTCCCTGGGGCCAAATCCACTTCATTGTCGCCTGAAGACCTGTGAGCTAATGATATATTTTTTTTTGTCAAAGGTTTTAGAATGAAACTTAGAATAATATTGCGTGATACTGGAAACTTCTATAAAATTAAAACTGCAACTTCTATTTGAACAGTCACACATGTTTCTATGGATTGCACACTAATGACTTGTAAAAGTGAAAAAAATCTCTCTTCTCTGTGTGTGTGTGTGTGTGTGTGTGTGTCTTTTTCCATCGCACCCTTCAGATCTGGTTTATAGTGCTGCTGAGGATTGAACCTGGGGCCTTGAAGTCTTGAGACATGAAATACTTTTGCATAACAATTATGCTGTCTCCCCAGGCATAAAAATCTTTACTACCTGGTCTTTTACATTATAAGAGGAGGAGCAGGAGGAGGAGGAGGAGAAATCTATCAGCTCCTGCTTCAAAGGGAAGCACCTTCTGAAAGAGTTAATAACTTTCTAGGGGACCCAGCTCCTAGCCAGAGAAGAATTTAGATGCTGTATTCTAATTTAGATATTGGAATTTACTCTGGTTCTATATGACTTAATTACAACACGTGTGTTCACAGCCATTGTACTTTTAGAAGGAAATCAGAAACGTTTTGCTTACAGTTTAACATATATTGTGTTCGGTGGAAGCACATCGTATGTTTAAACTGTCTTCAAATGTACTACTAAACTTACCAATAATCCCAAATAAGGTCGAGAGGAAATTTTACCACTTGCTCTTTGTAATGACCTGCTTCTTATAACCAACAGTGAGCAGTTTGGGGTCTGCAGGCTCTTTGAGGACCCAGTATGCATCACTAGATGGTTAAGCCTTAATGGTTAAGTCAGCAATTTCCTTTAATACAAAAGTGGGAGGCACAATTGAGCAGGCTGTGAGGACAGGGATTTATTTGTACCTGTTTCTGGCTAATTACTCATCTGCTCTTTGGGCATCCCCCACCAAAATATCACAGAAAGCTGAATTCTCCAAGGGCAGTTTTGAATAATGGAATTTGGGATTCTAGTGAGAATTTAAATGTTCACCTAATGCTTTTGTTTTTTTTTTAATTCTTCCCCGATCTCATTACTAAGAAGGAAGGAGGGTTGATCCAGGCTTGGAACAGAGGCTCAGGAGATAAATGAAGGGCCCGCTAATCAGCCCTCAAAGGTCGGGAAGGCAGTTTGCACATTGGGACATTCAACTGAAGAATCATTTTTCATACAATTTAATTACATATTTTACATTGATTTGCCATCATTTCAACCTACACAGTCAAGGCAGTTTTCTGCTTTCTGCCTCTTTCCTGAGTATCTATATTAGCTGCAGCTTTGCCCTAAGAGAACAAAAATAAAGATGACTTGAATGCCTACTGGAGATTTATTCTCTTAGCTAAGAGGGCCAAAGGCTTTTCAACTTCTCATTTCTGTCACTGCCTCTTTGAACTGAACTACTTTAATGAGCACTGTACTTTGTAATTCTCCCATTACATTCTCATATTTCTAATCAATAGTTTCATACAATTATGACCTTCCATTTCCAACTACATTTTATTTTATGAAGCTTACTATTTTCCATGGGTTTCTGTATGCAGCCTGGGGAAAATATGTCCTCACTTTGCCCGTCTCCTGACTTTTCGGCTCTGCTAAAGTCATCAGAACCAATTTGGATTTGCACTTCAAGAAGTTTCTCTAGTATCAAAACAAAGTTATCTACTGATTTGTCTGCTAACTGGACCGAACATTTGTATGAGGGTTAACTGAAGTATTGACTGTGGTTCTTCTGTTTGTGCAAGTTAGAAACTATGCAACTTTCATTGTGGGTTCCTGTATGACCACGGGTTTAAATTCTAAATATTTCTCCTGCCTACTCTAGATATTGTTGTTTAGTTGATAACCTTGAATGATATCTATCTGCCTCTTCCTTTTCCCAAAGGAGTATCACTTAAGATGAAATTCATTCAGAGAGGTATTGATCCCTCAGTCATCACATCCATTGATTGACCCCCCTCCCCTGCCCCATCAGAAAGAAGAGTGTCCTTCATGGGCTTGGAATATTCAGATTGCCTCTAGGTACAATTATTTATTCAGCAAAGACCTTCATTAAGCCAGGTAACACTCTTAAGTAATAAGGCTTGCTTGAACGAACAGAAGAAGTTACACATCCAAATGAGCCCTTGTTCCCTAAGTTTTTTTTCTCTCATCATTTTGCTTCTTCTCAGGAGAAAGTAAGTCTGGAGGAATCATCCAAACCCCTTCTCCCCTCTCTCCTAATGTTGAGTTTCCCCCAAGAGACCTATCTTCTAGTCTTATTCCAGATAGGGTGGATATATATATATATATATATATATATATATATATATATATATAGAGAGAGAGAGAGAGAGAGAGAGAGAGAAAGAGAGGGAGAGGGAAAGATAGAAGGAGGGAGAGAGAGAGAGAGAGAGAGAGAGAGGCAGAGAGAGAATGAGATAGAAAGATGAAAAAAAAACAAATAGACTATGCAGGCATCAGGAAAAAGATGCCCAAGATTGGCATAAGAGGGTACCCTGAGCACAACAGATGGATGGTATTAATGTTTATGGCATGCATGAAAAGTAGAAATAAGTACAAATAAGCTGGTCTTTTATTGTTCCTAAATGTGCCATAATTGAGCTTCAAGGAGACAAGAGAGATGACTCATTTCAGTGTCTTAAATTATCATATTACAATTCAATAATTTATTTGACAGTGGGTAGTATACATTGGATATTTCTTATATCATGAGTTTTGCTCATAACAGGTGGTAAGCAGGATATTGATGAAACGGTAATTGATGGGACTGGGTGGTGGTGCACCTGGTTGGGAGCACATGTTGCAATGCAAAATGACCCAGGTTTGAGCCCCCTGTCCCCACCTGCAGGGGGAAAGCTCCACAAGTGGTGAAGCAGGGCTACAGGTGTCTCTCTGTCTCTCTTCCTCTCTGTCTCCCCTTTCCCTCTCATTTTCTGACTGTCTCTATCCAATAAATAAATAAAGATAATTAATTTTTAAAAAAGTAATTTATTAGACATAGGAACATCTTTGTACTGTTATAATGAATATAAAAACCAGAACTATCACCACATATTGATTATAAAATAATTAAGTTAGGACCAGCAAGCTAGCTCACTTGGATAGTGTGCTTACTTTGTCATATACATGACCCAGGTTTAAGCCCAGCCCCCCTGTACTTAATGAAGCCTTCGTGGTTTGCTGTCTTTTGTCTCTGTCTCTGTCCTCCTACCTGGAAAAGTCAGATTAGAGTTATGAAACTCCAGTGATGACAATAATAAGAATAAATTATAGCAATCTGTGATTTCCCACTCATTCATACCATCACTTTGTGAAGTCAGGTATCAAGATTGCTTTATTTTGACCTCTTATTTCATTTGTGGGGACTGAGGTGTACTGATCAATTGAGGGTTCCCTCAATTGGGATGGTTTAGAACAAGAACCCAGCTTTACAAGTCTCTATGAGACACTGCCATCAATGAACTGGATGAAATCAGGAGCCAGAGTCAGTCACAGTTGCTATTCACAAAAGTCTAATTACTACTTCCCACTCCCTAATGAGATACTTCTCTTGACTCCATGGACAAAGCAGCACCATCCACATGACGTCAGAATGTGACAGTGACTTATTGGGCTTGTGTGGAACTAGGCAGAGATGAAAAATCACCCCAGTGCACTTAATCCAGGAGCAATCAAAGAACCCAAGTTTTAATTAGTGTGAGTTGTGATTTACATTCCCATTCAAAATCCTCAGGCTCTGCATCAGCCTTCCAACTCCTGTACTTCCCTGGTTGTTGTCTGCCACTGGTTAGGATAGTTAATGTGTTTTTAAATAACATGTTTAATGGACCTTCCAAAGCACTGACGTGTGAATCTATTTCCTTATGTGTCAGCAGAACTACTTCCATTAGAGAAGGCAGTGAAAGATCACATGTTAGGAGGCACAAAAAGAGGTGGCATTTCAGCTTAGTACTTGCTTCCTTCATCTTATCCACTAAGCAAACTGTTAAAATTTTCCTTAGATGCTCAAATTCATTTCTAAGCAAAAGGAGGATGACCCCAAAAGTATAGGAGTAGTTTTTAACAGACATAGTTGTCGAACTAATATATTGAAAGAGTGTTGATTTCTTCAGCTTTGTCAAGCTTTCCACATCACTGCATTATTTACCACATTTGACAACCTTAGTATGTTCTCTTGACTCTGCTCAGTGAAAACATATTATTGTTCTTTGAAGGGGGGTTACGTTTCTGGACTCAGATGTCATCAAAAAGCCTTTCTAATGTATTAGTTGGATGATAAAACTGAGTCTTATGGTTGGAGTCAAAATTGAGGTGTGTCTACAGTCATGAATGATATTTTTCTTGTGTCTCATAATTGTGTGAAGACAGTTCCAAGAGAAGAGCTCTGGAAATGTTGTGAACATTGCTAGTATCCTTGGAATCTGTATATAGCCTCTATAGGTGACAACTTTAAGGGGACCAGCATGCCTTGGGTATAATATAGACCCTGGTAGGCTTGCTAAAGATCTGTTTCAAGACTGTCACATCGCCTACATTGAATCCCCATGTGCCAAGTCATTCTGAGCCTGGTTCTCCTTCCAACAATCTGGATGGAGCTAGCATCTCTTCATGAGTGTAAATTTACAGAAGTCTAATTAATACCTCTTACTTGGTGATGAGTTACGCTTTTTGACTCTACAGATAGCAGGGCCAAATACATGATGTCAGAATTCTCTAAGTGAATTATTGAGCTCCTGACAACCTTGGCTGGAATTGAAAATTACCACAGTATATCTAATCCAGTAACAATTAAAGGGCCAAAGAACTAATTAATGTGGATTTTAATTTGTCAAGGACTTGAAGGAGGGAGATTTTTGTTTGCTCTGGTCTTTTTTTCCCCCCATCCTATTTGATTTCAAGTTAATATGCCTTTCAGGGAAGGAATTTATTTTCTAACTCTGTTTCTTAGTTTTCTATAGACAAGAAAGAAAGAAAGTGGACTCTGAGACTTCCAAGAGCTTGTAGTTGTAGTTCTGGTGATGATTTAATGCCCTACCACAAAGAACATCTTCCTGGAGAACTGATAAAACACATAGAAAGATAACCATCAATAGAGGGAACAGACAGTGGCAAAAGATAATGGGTGATAGAATGTGGCCATAGTGCAACACTCAGAAATTCTGAACAAAACTTAGAAAGATACCTCAGAGAAATAGAAGTATGTGCTTTGCTGCATCCTTTAGCTCCCAGATACATCTCTGGTGTGTGTGTGTGGGGGGGCAGGATTCAAGCCGATAAGCTAAACTAGGGAAGGTAAGTCCCCAGAAGATCCAAATCCACAAAGAAGTCAACTCAATGCAAGAAATCACTTCTACTATCCAGTGAACTAGTGGTTTTAGGAAACATTGACCTAAGGTCCATGTTCAAACCCATGCCTCTTGACTGTTTTTTTTTTTTTTTCCCTCTTCCCCAGTACCAGGCCAGATCATCAGGGAGGCTGCACCCAGACCACAGAACTTAGTTTGTTCCAGATTGCTGTCGCTGACTTATTTTCTAATATGGCATCCTCAACTGACAAACATGGGTGGATTTCACAGTCTGCAAAGAATATCCCACTCAACTTGACTTTTTAACAAAAGAGTCTATATAAAACAATGTCTTGTGGAGAATACTTCTGCATTTCCAGTGAAATCTTAGACTTGGCACGAGGAATAAGTTAAACTCTCCTGAGTTTAGTATCTTTCCTTTTTATCACAAGTTGAGAATGCTGTTACTCATCACTTTCCCTTTATGACTTTGCTTGTGAGGGAACTCAGAGCAAAAATCATCACTCCTTTTCAGCAGTTTTATTGCCCAGTACTTTGAAAATTTGTCCCTCTCTATTTAAAAATATTTCTGTTGCACTTGCTCCCCCCTGGGGGGGTCACATTATAGGTGAGCTTTAGGTAGTCAGAATTTGAGAGTGGTGGGTGGGTTATAAACTTATAAGACTATGTCATCATGGCCTGCCTTGTGATGATCTAACACCAGCCTGCATTCTCTCTAGCCTATGCTATGTACTCTGACCTGGTACTGCTGGGAATAAGCTGGGTTTTTGCCAATGGTAGCACCCATTTTCCTCCTAGATAAAATGATGTCCTCTTTACACATTTGTCATCATTTTCATTGCCTCAAATAGAAAACTGTTGGGAGATTCATGGAGAAGCTTGCTCACCCAAATCTCACTCTTATCTTTGGAACCAATTACACATACATACGTGCTGAGAAGGAAATTTATTTTTTAATTTGGTGATTTAATCCATGATTTATAAGATAATAGGGTATACTTTCATACCACTCCCACCACCAAAGTTCTGTGGCACCTGTCCCCCTCAGTGGTGACCTCCACAGTTCTCTCAAGGTCATAGATATGGGCTGACTGTATATATGTTTTTATTTACTTTAACAGCCCTGCATCTACTTTCATCTAAACCAAACCTACACCTCTTACAAACCAGGTATTCTTCCTTTTTATTTTTTCCCTCTCAGTTAAGAGAAACAGCACCTAACTTCCTTGGGTGTTCTCCAAATTCTCTTCCCTCTTGATGATGACATTAAAAACAAAGGTTTCTGGTGACAAACGTTCCAGGTCCTAGTGGAACTGGGGTTCAGAGCCCCATCATCTGCCTCTAATGTTTCTCCCCTCTGGGAGTATGGATCAATGTTTTGGGGGGTGCAGAAGGAAAGAGTTCTGGCTTCTGTATTTGCTTCGCTGCTGGGCATGAGCATTGACCAGGCAATTCATACATCCAGCCTGTCTCAGTCTTTCCCTAGTGGGGTAGGGCTCTGGAGAGGTGATGTTCTGGGACACATTGGTGAGGTCAACTGCTCAGGGAGGTCAGGATAGAGTCATAGTTTCATCTGTAGCTTGATGACTGAAAGGCATTAAATATAATGCAGGACAGGGAGTTGGGCGGTAACGCAGCAGGTTAAGCGCAGGTGGAGCAAAGCACGAGGACCAGCATAAGGATCCCGGTTCCAGCCCACCAGCTCCCCACCTACAGGGGAGTCGCTTCACAGGCGGTGAAGCAGGTCTGCAAGTGTCTCTCTTTCTCCCCCTCTGTCTTCCCCTCCTCTCTCCATTTCTCTCTGTCCTAACAACGACGTCATCAATAACAACAACAATAACTACAACTACAACAACAAAAAACAACAAGAGCAACAGAATGGAATATATATATATATCAGGACAAGAATGTTTGTTAGACAGGAACCAAACAGTAGTAATAGAGCTAATGAAAATAGGGACCCTAAAGTGAAAAAAAAGCCAGGATGTCTATTTTAGATATATTCCTAGGAGCCCAGAACATTTTAGTAATCTTTGCTTGAGTTTGATAGCTAACATGGAGGTGGACTCAAAGTATTATCTGGGAGGATGGTTTCAGAGTGGAGAATAATAGAGCTTAGAAGCCAGGCAGAGAGAAAATACCAAATGTAAAAAAAATAAATAAATATCATTAACTGTGTATCACATCGATCTGACCTGGAACCCATGTATATTCACATTTAGCACAAGAGACTGGATTACCTCTGAGTCTCTGTCAGTCTGAGATCACAGTACATGTCCACAGCTGGGAACATGCTAGGCTGTACACACACTACAGGACCAGTCTTCCTCAAGTGACAGACTAGGCTGAACCAGCCTCCATTTAGAGAGTGCTAGTTTGTAGTGAGGGTGAAGTCCTAGAGAGGCCCACAAAAGGACTTATGATGACATTCCTGGTGGATGTGACCAGTGATGATAAAGAGAGGGATTTTCTAGAGGACTAGGACCAGAGTATTTATGGAAAAATCCAATGGTCCCCTGACTAGCACCCCACGTGACCTGGTATTGGCCAAAATGGCCATCATCATTAAGTGAGCCAGTCTCTTCTCCTTTCCAGTTTTTGTAGTCCTTTCTTTTTTCTGACAAGCTTAGACTTTCTCCCAGTTGTTAAGACCTTGAATATCATAGTTATATCCAAGCCAGTTTTAGGTTTACAGAGTCTGGCCTTCATTTAGGGAGGAAATTGACCTATGTTTATAGTGGGGTCTAAGTTAACCCCACTTTTTTCTTGTTTGATAATTTTTATTAAAAATATAAAAAAATTTGATATTTTTGACAAAATAATATTTGTCATAGGGACAGAATATCTCTTGGCCAACTGTATGCAGTGTTTCTTCTAAAGTTTATTGAGTGGTGACAATAATGTGGATGTATTAACAGAAGAGATTAAAAGATGGAAGAATACATCTTACTTTCTTTTGTGAAGTTAGTTGAATAGCTAGAGTGAATGAGGCAATTGAAGGAAAGGTAGGAAAGGAAGATGGCTAGGCCTCAGTAAGCATTTATGGTAACTTCCCAAGATGTGAAAGTCCAGAACCTTCCAGCACAGGGGTTGCTAAACTGTAGCAATTACTGATGCTAGAACTGTTTTAGTTGGTGTTCTACTTGACTTTCAATTCACAGTCATCACTTGAAAGAATTAAAAATGAACTTAGCTCTATCTCCTTATTTTTGAAAAGGACAGTCTGTTCCAAAAGATAAGTCCAGTAAATAAAGGCTCAGTAATGTGCCCAGAAACCAACACTTTGATGGGCCATGGCTTGAACCTACAAGCTCTAGATTCCAGCAGATCCTGGTCTCCCTTAACCAGGCACACTTTTCCCCTACAACTATAGGCAGTTGAGCAGTGAGCTTTGACAAGAACTGGCTGAGTTGTGACATCCTGGAAAACAGGTGGTAAGAGAACACGTCACTTTAATTTAAACAGAACTCTTTTCTAGGCCTCCAAGAGTTAGTAGAACAATAGCTCCTGGGACAGAGTTAAAGAAACAATAACAACAACAAAACTTTGGAGAATAAGAGGATCACACTTTTCTTCTGGAGTTTCATCTTTCTCTTGGATTTTTGGGATATCAGCTCCCCTCTCACAAGCCTGGACAAATTGGGAATACCAAAGGCAACATTAATAGACCACAATGGAAAGCAAAAGGGAAACGTAATTAGCATGGAGCAGATGAGGTTGCAAAGCTCATAATTCTAAGAATCTCAGGGGAAACATTGAACAGCTTTTAAAAGCTCATTTCTTTGCCCCTTAAGCCACAATAGATTGTTTATATCCATTTTAGGCTGCTATCTCAGTGCCTTTTGTCCAATTTCAGGGTTTCTCTGAGAAATTCAGTCTCTTTCCCTGTAAGTCAACTCTGCTTTTTCTGGTTGAATCCTGTGCTACTTCCAGGGCCCTCTTCCTCCACTTACATTCTGAAGAGCTGCTCTACTTCCCAAAGGGCTAGATGCTAAACTGTCATTCCAATCTCCAGCGAAAGTTCTTGCCCTTCACAATTTACCTTCCTATCTCCAACTGAGTCATTCTGTACAAGTCCTCACCAAGGCCCTGATCTGGCTAGCCCCAGTTAAGAGGGATCTGGAAATGACTTAATATGGTCTAACCATCCATAGTTCTTTTCATAGGCAAAATCAGTAGCAGTCAAGGCTGAGGGATATAGGAAATGGGAAAGGCTTTGCTCATAATAGGAGCCATGCCTGTCTATGAAAGAGGCCATTTTCAAGGACTTTGTTCTTTACTTCATGTAGACTTTTGTAATCACAAGCCTCCTTTCTGCCGTTCAAGTTTTTATCACTATTGTTTTCTGCCTCTTCATTTCTCCATTTCCCCCTAAGTCAGAAAGTGTCCCCAGCCCCACCAGTGATATTTCAATGTTGTCTATAGAGAAACGTGTGGACACAAGTCCATGCAAGTATAAAGAATGAGACTAAGGATGTATTGGTGGAATGCATGCTTTATATGCGTGACATCTTGAGTTCAACACCACGACTAATATTTAAAAAGAAGGAGCTTATTATTGAGTGACTGGGGAGTACTAGAGGAGCACTACTTTAAAGCATAGGACCTTTTGGGCCTAGGTGGTGGCACACTTGGTTAAGCACACACATTACAGTGTGCAAGGTTGCAGGTTCAAGCCCCCGATCCCCATCGACAGGGAGAAAGCTTCAAGAATGGTGAAGCAGTGCTGCAGGTGTCTCTCTGTCTCTCTGCCTCTCTACTTCCCCCTCCCATCTCAATTTCTCTGTCTCTATCCAATAATAAATAAATAAATAAATAATATTAAACAGAAACAAAACAAACAAGCAAACAAAAAAGCATAGAACCTTTCTTACAAAGAGGTGGTAGATACAGTATTGACTGTCGGGGAGCCCAGACTTTCCCCAGAACAAAACAGGTGGACCTTGGCATAAGACTAACTTAAATTTTGATTATTCTAGAGCCAAAACTATCTTGAAGTTTGGACTCCGAGGGAAAAAGCATTAAGATCCATTTCTAATTTTGAACATAATAGAGGAAATAAGGAACAGCAAGGGTAATGAAAAACAGATCCGTTGTTTCTTTGCGAGATTATAACCACATTTGTATAAACTTTAGTATAGTTACTTCATCCAGTGTAGGCACTAAAACAATTTCTTTCTTTATTGACCTTTGCTGGAATAAATCAGGCTAAATGGAAAAAACATGTCTAAACCCAGTAATTATGAATGTGTTTGTTGCAAGATGGTTCCTTCAGCATGCTTCAGATCATTCTTTCCAGGGACTGAACTCACAGAACAGGTTGCACATGATCAGACAGGCTTAGCTTCTATCAGATAATTTTGGCACTGTACTGCAGAGCATGACTGATGAAATACCACAACTAATCAGAAGAGTGCACTGGAAGAAAGCAGCATGTAGCATCTGGAATCCGAAGACATAAAACTACCTTAGAATTAGCAAATGAGTCTCTTGTGATTGAAGAACTCATGCCCCCAGCTCCAGTTTCTCCTTTGGCTTGCCCTTAATTTTTCCCCAGGTGCTCTCTCTCTCTCTCTTTCTCTCTCTCTCTCCTCTTATCTATACACCCTTCCTGTGCAAACTTCTCTGCTCTTAGTTTTACAACTAAAATTACTAAGTCAAAGAATCCCAACTGTCTGGAGACAATTCTTCAGCCAAGATATTTATATCCACCTGAGCCCTACATCCATGTACCCAGTTGTCAACCAAATGTATTCCCCCGGGGGGGGACACCCCACACCTGACAGACAGAAAAAACTCTAATGTAACTTAATAGTGAAATGGCCATCTCCTTCCACTTGCTATGCCCACTAAAAAAAAAAAAAAAAAAAAAACTCCCACCCTTCGTATAACTCTTGTATTATTTATTTTTTTCAGATGTGTGATCTAAATTGTTTTTTATTTTTTATTTATAAAAAGGAAACATTGACAAAACCATAGGATAATAGGAGTACAACTCCACACCATTCCCACCACCAGAACTCCATATCCCATCCCCTCCCTTAATAGCTTTCCTATTCTTTATCCCTCTGGGAGTATGGACTCAAGGTCATTGTGGGGTACAGAAGGTGGAAGGTCTGGCTTCTGTAGTTGCTTCCCTGCTGAATGTGGATGTTGGCAGGTTGACTCATACTCCCAGCCTGCCTCTCTCCCTAGTGCAGCAGAGTTCTGGGGAATCGGAGCTTCAGGACACACTGGTCATCTGTCCAGGGAAGTCTGGCTGGCATCATGCTAGCATCTGAAACCTGGTGGCTGAAAATAGAGTTAACATATAAAGCCAAACAAGTTGTTGACTAATCATGAACCTAAAAGCTGGAGTAGCATAGATGAAGAGTTGGGGGGGTTCTCCATTCTGTACATAACTAGTAGGCATATTTTAGTTATATTTCAAAGGGCCTGTGGCTGTACTAGTTTTTTTTTTTCTTTTCCCCTGAGCCTGAAATCTGATATGCAGGTGGATCCTAGTTATTGCCTGGGGAAATTGATGTCATGGCTCGAAAAAGGAACTAGAATTCATTCATTACTTATCCTGTGATACCTCATTTTTGGTCGTAAGATTTTCCTACATTGTTCTATACTTCATTTGGGGCACTGGCCCTGTTTACTAAGTGTCATTCAAGTTCTGTCACTAAGAACAATGATACATCTTTGAAAAATTTTCATGGATAAATAATGTATCCTTTATTTTTCTTTTCTTTTTTACTTTTATTTATTATTTATTTATTTATTTATTGAAAAAAGGAGACATTAACAAAACCATAGAATAGGAGGGGTACAACTCCACACAGTTCCCACCACCAGATCTCTGTATCCCATCCCCTCCCCTGATAGCTTTCCCATTCTCTATCCCTCTGGGAGTATGGACCCAGGGTCACTGTGGGTTGCAGGAGGTGGAAGGTCTGGCTTCTGTAATTGCTTCCCTGCTGAACATGGGCATTGACTGGTCGGTACATACTCCCAGTCTGCCTCTCTCTTTCCCTAGTAGGGTGGGTCTCTGGGGAAACTGAGCTCCAGGACACATTGGTGGGGTCGTCTGTCCAAGGAAGTCTGGTCAACATCATGCTGGCATCTGGAACGTGGTGGCTGAAATGAGAGTTAACATACAAAGCCAAACAAATTGTTGAACGATTATGGACCTAACGGCTGGAATAGTGCAGATGAAGTGTTAGGGGTACTCACTACAGACTATTGTGTACTTTTGCTTTCAGGTATATATTTTGCCCTAGTTTATGGATAAGTGTGAACATATGCTCTATCTCAGGGGACCTGGTCTATAGGTTTTGGGACTTTGTTAGGAAGTGAGCCACCTGGAATGGAATTAGAAAATATTATGAAAGGAAAGGACTCACCCGAGTAATGAAGCTGAAGGGTTGTCATTCCACATCTGAAGTCTCTGGACACAGTCTGAATTAAAGCATGCTGAGGTGGCACCCCTTGCGTTGATTAAGTTGTGATCGGTAGATGCAATATTATTTGATGTGAATTGGGAGAAGCATGCAGGAAAGTGTACCCCACCCTAAGGTTCCAGGACTGGGGGAAATATAGGCTCTCTAGTGGAAATGTGAGGTTCCTGCTATTTTAGGATTCAAGAAGACAAGAGATAGTTATTGTTATCATTACATTATTTGGTAATTGGGTTAACTTTGAAAAGTCCCTTTGTTAGGTTTCATCAGCCTTTGTTAACACATCTTTGATGCCAGGCTGCTATGATTTGTTTGCACCCCCACTGAAATCACTACATTTTCAAGAACAGGGACTCTATTTTATACTCCAACTCTCATCCCATCTAATCTAGCTTTGTACTTTGGTCTTTGGGTACTACAAATTAGAAGTTAAGGAACTCATTTGATTAATTTTTGGGGGTGTCACTGGTACTTCATTGCTTTGTTTTAGATAGAAAGGGAGAGGAGGAGGAGAGAAAGAGGGAAATGTCAGAGGGAGGAAAAGGTAGTCACCACAATATTGAAGATCCTCCCCACCCAGTTTCACTGAGGGAGGGCTTGAACCTGGGTCACATACATCATCAAGCAGACAACCCTACCTAGGTGACCTATTGTATTCACTGAGGAGGCCCTAAATACTATTTGGTAAACCATTCGGGATAAGAGGAAGAAGAGAGTTGGGAACTGGAAAAGTCATTCCTCGTAATACACAAACTCTGGATGTATTTTTACAAGTGCCTTGAAAAAAAAAAACCACAGAAGGAACCAGGTGGTGTCACATCTGGTAAAGCACACATGTCAGAATGTGCAAAGACCCAGGTTCAAGTCTTTGGCCCCCACCTTTGGGTAGGTGAGGTGAAGGGGATATTCCACGAGTAGTGGAACAGTGTTGCAGGTGTCTCTCTTTTCCTCTCCCTCCCTATCTCTCCCTACCCTCTCAGTTTCTCTCTGTCTCTATCCAAAATAAATAAATAAAATTAAAGAAATTAAAGAAACAGCAATCATAGAAAAGGGTTTTTAAACCAATCAATACATATATTTGCAGTCAACAAGCATGGGACACAGAAGAATCCAGGTGTGAGGTCTGAAAGGGGACCAAGTCCACCATCATTTCTGTTACTACTTTTCCTAGGACTTGACTTTGTTGGTGCCACTGAGATTCATCTCTCTAAAGATCCAGTGCTACTGAATAACAAATTTTGCTTCCCAATGACCTTTATCAACAAAGGTGACTGCTATTTCCATGGGTTACCTCCTTCTCCTTCTAGTTTTAGTATTAATTCCTTCCTCATTCACTGCATACTTATTGAGCCTTTATGTGAGGCCAGGGGCAATAGCTTAGTGCCAATTAGTGGGATTATTTGGAAAAGAAAAGAAATTTATGAAGTCCAGTGACACATTTGGATTAATCTTTCAATTGGCTTTTAGGTTTTGCTGTATAATACCCAACATCTTGTATATAGCTGTGCCACCGGTTGCTTCTGTTCTCCCTGGTCTAGTCATTTGAGAGTGTCAACATATCAAAGACTCAGCCTATGTATTAAAAAGACTTAGTCTGTTCTTTAAAAAGTTCGAGACATACAATCAATTTTCCCCTCTCATATTAATTAAATAGTGATTTATATGACTGCAATTTAATAGGAGTGTCCATAAACACCATTCCCACCTCCAAAAGACTGTGTCTCATCACACCCACTCACCCTCGCCCCCACTGCCCCGGGAAGCTGAATGTTCACCCTCACCATCACCACAGGGTTTTTACTTTGCTGCCTTAGTCAAATCCTGCTTTTAGTTTCCCTTTCTGTTCTTCTTTCTCAACTTCTGTTGATGAATGGCATCATCCCATACTCATCTTTATCATTCTGACTTAGCTCACTTAGCATAATACCTTCTAGCTCCATCCAAGATGGGTCAGAGAAGGTGAGTTTTTTGTTCTTAATAGGTGCATAGTATTCCATTGTGTATATATACCACAGCTTTCTGTTCTAACATTCAGGTCCTTGATCCATTTGGAGTTGATTTTTGTTTATGGTGAGATAAGGTGGTTCAGTTTCATTCTTCTGCATGTTTCAATCCAGTTTTCCCAGCACCATTTATTGAAGAGAGCCTCCTTCTTCCATTTAATAATTTGGGCCCCCTCATCAAAGATTAGATGTCCATAGGTGTGGGGGTTTAGTTCTGGGTTTGCAATTCTGTTCCACTGGTCTGTGTGCCTATTTTTGTTCCAGTACCATGCTGTTTTTATGATGATGGCCTTATAATATAGTTTGAGATCTGGGAGTGTGATACCTCCATTTTTGTTTCTTTTCCTCAAGATGGTTTTGGCAACTCTAGGTGTTTTCTGATTCCAGATAAATGATTGTAGTTTTTGCTCTGTTCTCTTAAAGAAGCTTGGTGGAACTTTGATGGGTATCATATTAAATTTGTATATGGCTCTGGGGAGAATATTCATTTTGATTATATTAATTCTTCCAATCCATGAGCATGGGATGCCTTTCCATTTCTTGGTATCAGTTTCTATTTCCTTGAATAGTGACTCATAGTTTTCATTATACAAGTCTTTCACTTCTTTGATCAGCTTTATTCATAGGTACTTTATTGATTTTGCTACAACAGTGAATGGGAGTGATTTCTGGATGTCTTCTTCAGATTTAGTGTTTGCATAAAAAATGCCACTAATTTTTGTACATTGATTTTGTAGCCTGACAACTTGCTATATTGCTTAATAACTTCCAGAAGTTTTATGCTGGATTCTTTAAAAAAAAAAAAAAGAGCAGTGAAAAGAGTTTTTTTTAATTAGTTAGAAGGAGGGAGAAGGGGGGAGAGTGGATAGAGAAGGTAGGTAGAATGAAACACGTTCCTCTCACAATGGATAGGACACCCAGTCACCTAGCAATGGAAAATACACTAAAAGTTAATTTTGGTCAGCCTGAAGGAGGGAAGGAAAGTGACACATGTGTATATAATAGTAATAATAAAATAGAACAGAGTAAAACACCCTAACAATCCGTCTGCAGCTTGGATGGCTCCGGATTGGCTCAGGCAGCCTGAGCAAAGGCAGCCAATTGTTAAAAAAAATTGTTTTAAAAAATCACACCCCTAGTAAGCCAGGAATCTTCATAAAGGAAAAAGCTCAGCGGGGAGCCTGCTAGTAGTAGCTCTGGGGGGGGGTCGGGTCTGGATATAGGGTGGGGGAGAGGGGTGCGCTTCAGAAATAATAAAAAAATTTCCTTTCTTTTTTCTCTGTTTTCTAACCCAAAATGAGCTATAGTCACATCCTTGGTGTCACACTTAGGACCCCTTATTCACTGTCCTGCTGAAGGCCAGGTATCCTATCCTTTCCATCAGTTTTTGTTGGAACTCACTCCAGCAGCTGCCTCCAAGTTGTTATCTTGGCTTCCAGTATCTAATATCTCCTTTCTAAACCTTACTAATTCTAAGGACCATTCTAAATTCACATTTTGATGTCTTTTATACTTGACTGGGGGTAGAGTCATGAAAGAGTCCCAATCTTCATCTCAGCTAAGTGTTTTGATTCCACTAGACTGTTATTGAGAACCCATGCTTTTAGAATGAACTATTTTACTTTAAATTATACATAATGTAGCATCTATCAATGACTTGTGAGTGCTAAGGAATAAGATAGGTTTTATATCCAAAATGTGTTGGACCTTTAATTTTCTGTAACTATACACTGTAAAATTTTGCTCAGAAGGACAGCAGAAATAAAGAAGTCCATCACTGGATTTCATTCAGAAAATGAAGCCAGAGGTAGTCTGTATACATCATAATGTTTGCAAAGGAAACCTTACTTAGAAATAATGTGCATTCAAATAAATGTGCCATGCAGGAATGAGTGATGCTTCAGACTGTCTCTGCAAATTTAAATGAAAGTGTAAAAGAAACCTTTGAGACACACTGGAGTATATTGCAAGGAGTTATTTATTCTTATTGTCCTATGAAATATTTTCTAAATAGAACTTGAAGAAGCTAAGTGAGACAAGCCAAAAAGAGCAGGATGAATAACAGATGATCTAACTTAAAGGCAGAATTTAAGAAACAAGGATAGAAAGGAAAAACACAAAGTAAAATTTGGACTGGGCTTGGTCTGTTGCACCGAAGCAAAGGACACTAGGGAAGAGGGGACACTTTGGGGTCCTCTTGCATGATGGTGGAAAAGGACATAAGTAGGGGATGAGAGTATTCTGCAGACATCTGTCACGGGGAGATAAGAAATTGTATTTTTATGTCCACAACTGTACTAAAACCTTTAACACTTTCCAATAAAATGATAATGGGTTGGGGTGTTGATGACTTTAATGAGGGAATGTTGATTCACATACTTGTCACAGGGGAATTTCTCTATATATCCCCTTTGTCCAACCAAAGATTAACATCCTTCTATACCATAAAGCATTGGATCCCCAGCTTCCAGAGTCTCCCTGCTGGAAAAGACCTCAATCCATTAAGGTTTCACTCTACATTATCCTTTGCTTTGTTTATATGATTAACTCTACCTCCATATTTTGAAGCAAAATAAAATAATTCATTGCTTCATAGAGTTATGTAGTATAATAAAACTCCTGTGACCATTCATTCATTGTTTGACATTTGTGCTGTTTCCAAATTTGGACTGTTACAAATTGTGGTGCCATGAACATAGAACTACATGCGTAGTTCTCTTAGCATAAGTGTTCTTTGGAAAGACACTTAGGAGGTAGATTTCTGGATCATATGGTAGGTCCACTTCCAGTTTTCAAAGAAATTGTAACAGTGTTTAGAAAAACATGTTTTATTAGTGACTTAATAGTGACTGACAAGACCATAGGTAAGAGGGGAACAATTCCATACAATTCCCACCAGCAGAGTTCCACGACCCATCCCTTCCATTGGAAACTCTCCAATTCTTTATACATCTGGGAGTATAGACCCAGAATCATTATGGTGTGCAGAAGGTGGAAATTCTGGCTTCTATAATTGTTTCCCTATTGGACATGGCCATTGGCAGGTCGACCCATACTTCCAAACTGTTTCTATCTTTCCCTAGTGGGATAGGGCTCTGGACAGGTGGGGTTCCAGGACACATTGGTGAGGTTGTCTGTCCAGGGAAGTCAGGTTGATGTCATGGTAGCATCTGCAACTAGGTAGCTGAAAAACATTAAGATATAAAGCAGAACATATTGTTTAACAGTCTGGAATGTAAAGGTAAGAATATAGCAGATAAGATTTGGGCTCTCCATTTTGGAAAAAGATAGGAAGTCTATTTTAGGCAAATTCCAAGGGGACCATGACTTAAGTGATATTTGCCTGAGCCTGACAGTCAGCATACATGTGGGCTAAAGGTATTGTCTGGGGAGATGGTATCATAGTTGGAAATAGGACTAGAAAGCTGAATCAGGGAAGAGAGTAGTTCCTAAATATGAGGAAAATATATAAAGACCAGTAACTATAAACCCCATTAAACTGACCTGGGGCCCATATTCAGCACAGGAGCCTATGTAACCTCTGCATCCCTGTAGGTCTGAGCTCACATTCTGTGGTCAGAGCTAGGGACACTCTAGGCTGCACTCATTGTAGGACCCGTCTTCCTCAAGTGGCAGAGTATTTTGACTCAACCTCCCTTCAGAGAGTGGAGCAGTCCCCACCATTGTTGTTCCACATTGAAGGCAAGGTCCTGTAGAGGCCCACAAGAGAGTCCACAATGCTGTTCCTGATGGAGATTCCCAAGAAAAACTTTTAAAACACCTTGATGTCATGACCCTTCCACTCAATTCTAAGGAAACTTTTAATTTTATTCATTATTTAATTTTTTATGTATTTTTCTTTTTTCTTTTTCCTATCGTTCCCTCACATTGGCAAGGTTGTCTGTGTAAAAAAGTCATAATGGCGTCACAGTAGTGTCTGCAACTTGGTAGCTGAAAACTGTTAAGATATAAAGCAGGATAAATTGTTCAATAAACAAGAACCCAAAGGTAGGAATAGAGCAGATGAAAGTCAAGTCGGAGGTCTTCATGTGGGAAGAAGCTAGGAAGTCTATTTTAGGTATGTTCCATGTGGTGCATGACTTTAGTAATTTTTGCCTGAGCCCAATAGCTAACATGCAGGTAGACTAAAAGTATTGTCTGGGAAGATAATGTTAGAGTTGAGAATGGGACTAGAAAGCTGGATTTGGACAGAGAGTAGCTCCCAAATATGAGGAAAATATATAAATACCATTAACTGTCAACCGCATTGATCTGACCTAAGACCCATGTCTATTCATATTTAGCACAGGAGCCTGTGTAACTTCTGAGTCCCTGTCAGTCTGAGCTCACAGCCCATGGTCACAGCTAGGAACATTCTAGGTCGCACTTATTTCAGGACCAGTCTTCCTCCAGTGACATAGTAGGTTGACCTAGCCTTCCTTTGGAGAGTGGGACAGTCCTTAACATTGCTGTTCTACATTGAAGGCAAGGTCCTGTAGAGTCCCATAATAGGGTTTATGAGGATGTTCCTGATGGAAGGGTCCAGTAATAGTGTAGAAAGTGATCTAGTAGAGGTCTTGACACATCATATTTCTGTGGGAATCCAATGATTCCCTGACTAGAGCCCCAGATTGATGAGGTGGCCTGGTATTGACCAAAAAGGCCATTAAAAGTATGCCAGGCTCTTGCCTTATTCAGTTTTTGTAGTTCTTACATTTTCTGATGAGGTTAGACTTAAAGTGATAGAGGGAAGTAAAGTAGGGAGGAGTGGAGGAGGGTGTTTAGACCTAAGAAGTAAATATTTGATTAGGCACTTTGTGCTGTCTTCTTTAGGTCTTTCTACTTACTTGCTGAATTTACTGAGTCTAAATCTACTCACAGCAGATTACTGAACATTTTTACTTTAAGGTATATGGTTTCCCCTAACTTATGGAAGCATGTGCACTTGTACCCTGTCTCTTAGGTCCTGGTCTATATCTTTTCATTTTTTATTTTATTTTTTTTTCATATAGACACTTTCAGGGGCCTTCATGACCCCGGTGTCATTAAGGCTCATAACAATTCTTTACTATCAGCAGTTTGTTTAAACATTTCCGTAGAAGCATAATCAGGCAAGAAGATTCGGTGGCTGGCTTACCAGTTTTCACTTTTAAATCCTGGATTTATTTGTCTCTTTAGAAAGCATTTAAGATGCCAAGTGTAACTTCAAGAGTATGTTTTGAAACTTTCACTTTGAACACTAATGTGGAACTAAATATGGGCCTAAAGTCCCATTGTTAAGTTCAAGAAACTTGGTTGGGTCAGATCAACCTTACCTGGATGCCCCAACTTGTTCAAAATCCTCCAGCTAGTGACAAAGACACAATGTGACCCTGTCCTGGCCTAATTCCACTTCCCATAGTCTTCCCCCCACCTTGGATCTGTCTTCTATTATTTTGGAAACATTACTCTCCAAAGTAACTAATACCCACATATCTGCTTGAGTTTTGTATCTGCATGCCCTTAAGCTCAGAAATGGTACTGCAAAAACCCATTACTTTTATGAGGCATACAACGTGAATCGATGCAGATTATTTGAATAAAAACTCAAAAACCCATGACTTTGTAGCTAAACCACTAACCTATCATGGGTTAGTTGAATTTGACAAACATGTTAGAAGCTGATTTTTCAAGATGGCTGTCCTTTGATAGGCATTGAAAACCTTCTGTATGATAGGTGTTATGGAAAAGTTTGTGGCAGCCCAGGAGGTGACACAGTGGATAAAGTATTAGATTTGGAAGCATGAAATACTGAGTTCAGTCACCAGCGTCACATTTGCCAGAGTGATACCCTTCTCTGATACTCTTTCCCTTTCTCACCCTCTCTGCACTGGTTCTGTCTCTCTCATTAGTAAACAAAATATTTTTGTAAAAAATAAACTTTGTAAGATATGACACCATTTGTTCTTACGCTCAAGTAGTTTAATCTGTAACGTGCAGGCAGTGGATACTATTGAAAATTCCCAAAGAAAAGGCCTAAGAGAAAAGAAAACCGGGGGGTCGGGAGGGGGAGGTAGTGCAGCGGGTTAAGCCCAGGTGGCGTGAAGTGCAAGGACTGGCACAAGGATCCCGGTTCGAGCCCATGGCTCCCCACCTACAGGGGGTCACTTCACAAGCGGTGAAGTAGGTCTGCAGGTATCTTTCTTTCCCCCTCCCTGTCTTTCCCTCCTCTCTCCATTTTTCTCTCTGTCCTATCTAACAACGATGATATCAATAACAACAACAATAATAACTACAACAACAATAAAAAAGGGGCAACAAAAGGGGAAAAAAGAAAAGAAAACCTAAGAGACGATTCACTAGGGCAAAGCGAATGAGTAAATGACCACTATGCTCCCAGCATCCTTTGTTCCTGTCATTCTGCACTATAAAGTCAGAGGGTCACTTCATAGCAAATGGGCTGACCTACCTCCTTTCTTTTCATCCATCCTCCCTCTCCCATCCCTTCTTCGCTCCCATCATCACCCCTCAACTCCTTTCTTTCTTTTTTCTCTTTCTTTTCTTTGTATGCTAATTCCTGCCGTGGAGGTTTGCCTCCTTGGTGGTGTTCAAATTATTTATTTATCTATTGGATAGGAACAAAGAGAAATAGAGAGGAAAGGTGAAGATAGAGAGAAAGAGAGAAACACTGGAAGTGCTGCTTCACCACTTGTGACATTGACCCACTACAGATGGGAGCCAAGGGCTTGAACCTGGGTCTTTGTGCATCATAACATATGTGCTCAGCCAGGTGCACTACCACCTGGCCCTCCTCCTTGGCTTTTCTAACAACCAAACAAACAAGAAAAGTTTACTGAGAATTATCTAGTCTACTCTGGGGACTCCCTAATGTATAATGTTCACCAAGGAAGCTCCAGTTGTGAGTTTTTAATTATGTCAGATCATTTTCAGTAAATAGAACTTGAAACTCAATTAATGCTGTCAGATCCAATCTTCGTCTCACCTGCTATTGAGCACTGCTTTGTGGTGTTTCTAGTAATTGCCACTTCCTCAGGAAAGAAGAGCTTCTCCAGAGAAGCATATCTGTAGCCATTTGTCTCCTCATTTCTCCAGCCCCAGGAGTTGTCCAGGATTGGCTGTAGCCAGCAGGGTCTCAGGTGGAAGCAGAGTCAGTGGAGGCTGGTGATTGCTGTCTTTCACTTGCCAGTAAGTGTAACTGTCTTGTGTTTCTTGTGAGGCAGCGTTTTTGTTTTTCTTTGGTTGGCTGATTTTTCTTCTTCCACCAGGATTATCTCTGGGGCTCAGTGCCTACACAATTCCACTGTTCTTGGTGGCCATTTTTCCTTTGGATAGACGATGAGAGACAGAGATGGAAAGGGGGACCGAGAGAAATAGGACATCACTTCACTGCTCTATCACTCATGAAGCTTTTCCCCCATACAGTTGTGGTCTTGGTGCTTGGACCTAGGTCCTCTCACGTTGTAACATATGTGCTACAAGTTGAGCCACCACTAGGCCTGAAGACAGCAATTCTCAATGTGTGGTCCATGGTGGACAAACAGCATCGATATCACTTGGGAGCATGTTAGAAGCCAGACCTTCCACCTTCTGTACCCCATAATGATCCTGGGTCCATACTCCCAGAGGGATAAAGAATAGGAAAGCTTTCAAGAAGGGGATAGAATGCAGAGTTCTTGTGTTGGGAACTGTGTGGAACTGGACCCCTCTTATCCTAAGGTCTTGTCAATATTTCCATTTTATAAATCAAAATTAAAAAAAGAAGTGTAATTCCAGACCAGTGAGATGGCTCACTTGGGTAATGTGCTGCATTGTCATGCATCCAAGTCATGTTCGACGCCAGTCCCCACTGCACTGTGGTTTCTCTCTGTCTATGAATAAAGAAGTGTAAGTCCTGGGTCCAGGAGAAGGCTCGGTGGGTAAATCACATGCTTGACATAGGAGATTCTATCCCTGGCACCACATGACAGCATCAGAAACAGTAACAAGTGGAGCTCCATGGATCGTTTCTGTTTCTGTCTCTCTGATTCTCACTAAAAAGCAATAATAAATATTGACCCGGGACATAGATTCAGTGCTATCACACATGTAAGAAGCCCTGATTTAAGTTTTTTGGTATCACATACATCTAAAAAAAATTATAGGGGGCATACAATGGTGTGCCTGGTTAAATACATACATTGCAATGCACAAGGACCTGGGTTTGAGTACCTGCTCCCCACCTGTAGGGGGAAGCTTCATGAGCAGTGATCAAATACTGCAGATCTCTCTCTCTCTTCTCTCTCTCTCTCTCTCTGTCTCTCTCTCTCCCTCTCTCCCTATCTATCTATCTATCTATCTATCTATCTATCCATAGCCTCTTCCTATCTTAATTTATCTCTATCCTATCAAATAAAGACAAAAAATAAAAGGGGAACAAAGGGCTGCTGGGAGCAGTGGATTCAGTAGTGAATTCAACAAGCCCCTAGCAATAATTCTGGTGCTCAAGAGGTGATGGAGGGAGAGGCTATAATATCATCAGAGGATATAATAATCAGGATATAATATCATCAGAGGATTTAATAATCATCAGACTCCCTCTTAGAACTAATGAATCAGAAGATGGTGGGGTTGAGGCCCCACCATCTGTGGTTTACAAGTTAGAAATCTGAGCACTGTACACATGAACTGTTTTGCTGGCAGGAGGTGTTTTTGTTGTGGGAATGGATTATCACTGATTGGCACCCACCTCATCTCTTGGCCACCAGCTTACCATATAATTTACAAGCTGTTGGGGGGGGGGCTTGGAGAGTGGGAGAGGGCCAAGTAGAATGTCGGAAAAAAATGAAAAAAGTCTCTGACCCACACAAGGATCAAGGCTCCCACTTTTCCTCTTTACCATTCACGTTGAAATCAGCACAACTAGGTTAAGTGGTTCAGCTTCTTTCCATTGGACCTTTGTGTTCATAACATACTGGGAAGCCCTTACAAATGAGAGTGGGAAGAAACAACTTCTGGATTCCACTCTCAACTAGGCTGCTTCTTTCTCTGCCCATCCCCATTCAGCTCTCAAGCTTTCAAGCACAGCTTTCCTTTAGATATCCCAGTCATGTCTTTGGTTTATTCTTATTCTTCAAACAGAATCCCTGACTTCCATCATGCCCTTTTGCTCTGTCTTCCTCTCCACTGCTGTAACTACCATTCCAGCCCAGGCTCCCATTGATCTCAAACCTCAATCATCCTAAATCACCCAGAAGTGGAACTATGAATTTTGGCTCCTTGATGCCCTATCTGATGGGCAGAGCACAGAACTCAGTGTGAATGCAAGAAGTGTACTGCTCACCTTGAGTGGCAATCCATAGCGGAGTGCTAGGTCCTTGGTGAAGACAAGTAAATAACCAGCTATAACAGCATAACTAATATAATTAAGAAGCTAAGGCATCTCTTGATCCCAGTGAGTTCTTCAGAGACGTGACTGCCTTCCCTGGACAGAAATGGCATGTGCCAAAAGAAGAGATCAAAAGAGAACCAATCATCAATATGCTTATTGCTCCAGTCCCTGATGCTCAATGGTGGGTTATTAAGAGATGAAAGTTAATGGAGGGACCAGGTGATGGCACACCTGGTTAAAAGCTCACATTACAGTGCCCAAGGAGCCAAGTTTGAGCCCCTGGTCCCTACCTGCAAAGGGACAGCATCACGACTGGTGAAGCAGAGCTGCAGGTGTCTGTCTCTCTCTCTCTCTCTCCATATATATATATATATGGAGATATATATATCACTGATATATATATATCACTGCTTCTCTCAATTTCTCTCTGTCTCTATCCAGTAATAAATAAATATTTAAAAAACTAAAAAATAAAGAAAGTTAATGGGTGGTCCGAGAGGTGGTGCAGTGATAAAGCTTTGGACTCTCAAGCATGAGGTCCCGAGTTTGGTCCCTGGCAGCATATGTGCCAGAGTGATATCTGGTTCTTTCTCTCTCTACCTGTCCTTCTCATAAATACATAAAATCTTTTTTAAAAAGTTAATGGAAGGGATAGACAAGTTCATGCAAGTGTCTCAGGTGCTGTTTCCAAAAACTCTGCAGTTACAAAGTAATTGAGTTTGTGAGGGGGGTGTGTGGCTGCTTGTGGAACACACAGTTCAGTACACTTGTTACTAAGCACAAGGACCCAGATTCATGCCCCTAGTTCCTACCTGTGGAGGGTGAGTGGAAGTTTCACAAGCAGTGTAGCAGTGTTGCAAGTCAGTCTCTCTCTTTCTCTTACTCTCTCCTCTCTCTCTATCTCTTCCTTCCATTTCAGTTTCTGTATCTGTCCACTAAATATATAAATAAATATTTTTTAGACAAGTATGGGCCAGGCGGTGGTACATCTGGTTAAGCGCACGTTACAATGTGCAAGGTCCCAGGTTTGAACCCTGGTCCCCACCTGCAGGGGGAAAGCTTTGCAGTGTTTCAGTGTTCTGTCTTTCTCCCTCTCTAATACCCTTCCTCTCAATTTCTGGCTGTCTCTATCCAATAAATAAATAAAGATAAAAAATTGAAGGGCAGGGATAGACAGCATAATTGTTATGCAAATAGAGCCCCAGGTTCAATCCCCTGCACCACCCTAAGCCAAAGCTGAGCAATGCACTCATAACAATAATAATAATAAATAAAAATAAATACTAAATAATAATGAGTTTATTTGTGAATAGTGTACCTGATCAGTTCAATTCCCTTTGCTCTGTAGGTGTAAGTCCTAAAACAGAAACACATATTATGTCTTGCTGGTTGCCAGGTTAGGATTCCTGAACAAATGTTTTATTTCTTTTTTTATTTCTTTATTGGGGAATTAATGTTTTACATTCAACAGTAAATACAATAGTTAGTACATGCATAACATTTCCCAGTTTTTCATATAACAATACAACCTAGGATTCTTGAACAAATGTTTTAAATATGGGAAGTTGCTTCTGAGACTTTATAGCAGTAAAGACAAGCTTTTCTGTCCTCTGAAAAAAAAAAAACATCAGTCATTTCCCATAGTTAAGTGAGAGGAAACTAGAGAAGGAAGCCCTGCTTCGTGAACTGATTTTTCTTTGCTTAGTGATTAACAGAGCTATAGAATACGGGAACAGAATGCCTGCGGGGGCATGGACCCTAATTTAGACACTTCAGGTGAAAGAAAATGAAAATAAAAAGTTTAGAAGGAAGAAAGAACTACTCAAGACATAACCTAGAAAGATGGAAAAATGAAATAAAGAAGCCTCATCAACTCTAATTAAAGGAAATCAATATTTGAAGAGCTGGCGTACTCAGTAACAGAACAAGGGCAAAACTACTTTAGAAACATGAGCCTCTTAGAAAACAGAAAATGCAGACGTTCATTGCGGAAGCAATCATAATTTATAAGCTTTTCAAAAAGCAACCACTGGTTTGGTGAATGTGCTGTGGAGGGGACTAAGGCACCTGATTGGGAAAGAAAATTAGCTGAGTACTCCCCCACCCGGTAGTGTGTAATTTTCATTTTCCTCCAGGGTTATTGCTGGGGCTCTGTGCCTACACTATGAATCCACTGTACCTGGAGGCATTTTTTTCCTATGTGTTGCCCTTGTTGTTATTGTTGTTGTTGTTACTGGATAGGACAGAGAGAAATCGAGAGAAGAGGAGAAGACAGAGTGGGAGAGAAAGACACATACAGAACTGCTTCACTGCTTGCAAAGTGACCCCCCCCCATGGGTGGTGAGATAGGGGCTCGAATCAGTATCCTTATGCCAGTCTTTGCTTTTTTTTTTTTTTTTTTTTTTTTGCCACATGCGCTTAACCTGCTGCGCTACTGCCTGGCCCCTGGGTGTAAAATTTTTAAGTGATTTTCCTCACCCCAGGAGATTTAGAGAGCCCTTAACAAGAGTTTGGGGCTCATCTCAGTAACACATGCGCTAAAAAATATTAAGAACTACTCAAATGCAGTAGATGTCTTGTAACCAACCATCCAGGTCAGCATACTTGAGCATCCTATCCAAGTTCACCCATCTTTGTGGTACACATGAGGCTCAACCATCAGTGACCAGGATCACTTCGCCCAAGCCATTCTTCCTTAGAAGACTGCTGCATATGCATCACCACCTGTTTCTTTCATACTAGGTGGTGCCAGATATTGATCTTCAACTATGGTATTCTCCTGTACTGAGCCCAAGTGCAAGCTTTTCACTTATTTGTTCAACCAATACTTTGTGAATGTCCTCTTAAGAGCTCATTTGGAGGAGATAAGCAATAAAATAGAAGCAATACGACCAGCACCGCATGCTAAGTGACAAAAGATATGTAGACAATAAATACAATAGCTACTGAAATTACAATTTCCTAGGACCCTGAGAATTAATTTCTAAAGTGTCTAGTGCCGTTGCAGTTAGACACGCACAGCTATTTTGCATGGATATGAGATGAATTATTTCCAAAAGGAGTTTACAAAATACTCAAAGAAGTGCAGAAGTGTCTTCATGCTTCCCATCGAGTGAGTCCTATTTTAAAACACCGGGTTCTTTTCCCTCAAGTACCTCTCTGCCCTAAGTGAAGATTCCAGATTGAAGTGGGTTTGACTACCATTTGAGGTTAATTGGACTGGATTTCAGCATCAAGTAATTCAATCATGAACACTTTGAAAAGGCAGGAGAGTTGAGTGAGTCTGAATGTTTTATTTTATTTTAATGTTTTTTACCACAGCACAGCTCTGGCTTATGGTGGTGTGGAGGATTGAACCTGGGACTTCGGAGCCTCAGACATGACAGTCTCTCTGCATAACCATTATGCACCCACACCCCTGGTTCTACACTTTTCTGGTATTGGAGTGATTTGTGGAATCTGGGGAAAGTGGCTTACATCGGGTCCTTGAGTGACAAGTTTCATTCAATTGTCTCCTTATAATGTTGGTAAGAATAAAACAGTGTGGGGGGCTGGGCGGTAGCGCAGCGAGTTAAGTGCACATAGCACAAATCACAAGGACTAGCCTAAGGATCCCGGTTCAAGACCCCCAGCACCTCACCTGCAGGGTGGTCGCTTCACAAGCAGTGAAGCAGGTCTGCAGATGTCTATCTTTCTCTCCCCCTCTCTGTCTTCCCCTCCTCTCTCCATTTGTCTCTGTCCTATCCAATAATAACAGCTATAACAACAATTAACAATAACAAAGGCAACAAAATGGGGAAAATGGCCTCCAGGAGCAGTGGGTCCATAGTGCTGGCACGGAGCCCCAGCAATAACCCTGGAGGCAAAAAAAAATGAATGAAAGTGTGAACACTGAACAAAATGATGGCACCCAAGGAGCTTTATTTATTCTGCCATGGGCCCTTTCATGTAAAGTCAGTTTCTGAGAACCTACCCCCAACCAGGACTGTGTTAGGTGAGGCCTGAGATGCCGGATTAGATAGGGATGCGGCATCATCTAAGTTCATTTCCCACGTCTACGCTCGACCGGACCTGCCAATATACGCGGATATCTTTGCCCACCCTGTCCAACGCTTGACGTCTCGTCACCCAATCTGGTCCCCTATGCCTACACTGAATTTCTCTGTTCCAGAATCTTGGAAACAGAGTTGGCAGTCAGCTAAGGTAAAGAACAAACACCTCATCACAGACCCCTGCAAGTGTCAACCCGGCTTTGACCTAGCACGTTATGATTGGGCCCTCCTCAATCGCTATCGAACAGGCCATGGCCGGTGCTCCGCTATGTTCCATCGCTGGGGAGCCAGAGACGACCCGAACTGCCCCTGCGGCTACAGACAGACTATGACCCACATAGTCAATGACTGCCACCTCTCCAGATTCAAAGGAGGTCTCGAAACTTTACATCAGGCTCAACCTGACGCTGTTGACTGGCTACGGAAGAAGGGCAAACGCTAGAAGAAGAAGAAGATAGGGATGAACAGCCCACCAGACCAGGCAGACAAGAGTGCTGACATACATTTAATTTTTTCCTTTCAGCAACTCACCTGGAATTGTTTTTACAGCCCTTTGATGAGGATGGGACATGAGGGAGGGAAGGAAAAAAAAAAAAACTCAGTTGATGTGGAGGAAACCAGGATGCTGCAGCCACTAACTCTCTAACCCACTGGAGACATGAAAGCAAAGAGAGTTGACATGTGGCCTAGATACAGACCAAGGGGAAGGAGGCAGATCTGTTTCCAGTATGTAGGTTGGGAGCTAGATCTAACTCAAGTCGGTCCCTCCTTTCCATCTCATATACCACAAGTTGTCCTGTATAGCTATCCGAAAAGCAAGCTGGACTTAACTCCTGTAAATCCCTGGAATTGCTAGAGTTTTCTATGGACCAGGGTCCTTGGCAATATCTTCACTGTTGGCTCTTTGACCTATATCTTTTTCCAGATATCTAAGACTCCCAATCACTCAGTATCTGTATCACTTTTCTGTTTCTCTCTCCTGGGGGTATGTCTGGAAAACTCAGGGTCCTTCCATCTCAAGGTGTTAGAATTAGTCTACAGCCATAACACCCTAAGCATGCCTCATCTTGTCAAAGTATCAGAATTATAGCATCGTACCCAAGCTTTGATGCTCTCAGCCTGACATTTTAGGGGAAGAACAAAGACTTTTTCCTTTAGTGGTTGGCAGGTATTATTGTATTCCACCCTTTAATTTATCTGCAAGATGAAATTCCCCAGCTTCAATCCTGTCGTAAATTCTGTAAACCAACCCCCCTCCCAGCTTTTGTTGTTGTTGTTGTTGTTGACTGTGGCCAACAAATTTGATGTTTACATGATGCCAGCATTCTGAGTGGCTGCATCTCTTTTACTTCCTCAGTCTTGATGCAGTTCCTTTTGTCTGTGATCATTCTCTGAGAAAGTCTTGCTTTTTAATCCCCTTAGATATGCCCTTAGAGGATCTGACATGGGTTGGAGGGGTCCTTATCCTGATCTTTTAAATAACTTCTATTCCAGGACCACCGCTCTCTGGGGCAGCCATTAACAATACAAATGCTGCCACTGTCAGTTGTCAACATTCTCTGAGGTCCAGGGTTACTTGTCATGCAGAGTACAGGGCACTCTTATACCAAAGCTCAGTCTTGGGAATTTAGCAGGGGGATTGGAGGAGCCTTTATTCCCAAGAAAAGTAGCTATCTGGACTTCAAGACTCAGGGGTTGTCAATAGCCACCTACTTTGAGCAGACTCAGAAGATCCCTCCTATCCTGTAAAGTTTTCCACTGTTTCCTAATTGGATGAGAGGCTAGGAGGAGAAAGGTTCGGTGGCCAGTGACCAAGGTGTGGAAGTGGGAAAATGGTGAACTTCTTGGATTTTCCGACACCTAGCATCTTGCATCCTTTGTGTTAGACTGCAAGACCTTTCCACAGAGGCAGGTTTTAATTCATCTTGAGATTCCATTTTTTTAAAAAATATATTTATTTATTTATTCATTGCCTTTCGTTGACCTTGTTTTATTGTTGTAGTTATTGTTGTTGCTGTCGTTGTTGGATAGGACAGAGAGAAATGGAGAGACGAGGGGAAGATAGAGAAGGGGAGAGAAAGATAGACACCTGCAGACTTGCTTCACCACTTGTGAAGCGACGCCCTTGCAGGTGGGGAGCCAGAGGCTAGAACCAGGATCCTTATGCCGGTCCTTGCGCTTTGCGCCACCTGCGCTTAACCCACTGCGCTACCGCCCGACTCCCTGATATTCAGTTTTATTCTGTTTCGTTACTAGTGTTCTGAACTTGGTTTTGGATGTGGAGGGTAGCCTGTACTGTCCCTACTCCATCTACGGAGGTTTTTGCTAGGAAGTCGTAATGGATAGGCTGGGCCAGCACTGTGTGTGTTCTTCACTTTGCTGTCAGAATGAAGCTACATGCTGGTGAGCCCATGGACAACAGGGAGAAAGAGCCTCTCTATAATGTGCAGACATCCCAGCATGTGGTCTCAGCAGGCTTCTGACAGGTTTCCCAGGACTATGTACCTGCTTTCTGGCAGTGGGCTTGGAGTTCAACTTGGCATCTCCCACTTCATAGGACTGTTTTTGCTAGATCTCCTGGACTCTGAATCCTGCCTGCCAAGACTTTGGTTAACTGATAAGCCCTTGTCTGTGTTCATGCACATTCAGATTATCTTTGAAGTCACCGGGAACCCATGATTTAATCTTGTTCCAACCTCAGCTACGGAATTTTTTTTTAATACTGATAGATGTTAGGAAGAATCTCTTTGGTGACCCCTACCCCACCCAGTCTGCCCTATGTATCAGTACAGCTACTTGTAGGCACCAATTTTTGAGGTGCTAAAGAGATTCTTTGACACTGGCTGTCTGAACTGTCTGAGGCAATATTCTATGCCTTTGGAATATTGTATTCATTGTGTTGTATGCTTGTAGTTTATTCATTGAAAGCCAAACTACATATTTTTCTTTTTACCTTCACTTTTCAGAAAAGGCTGTGCTGACGTAGATCATGCTAACATTTTTTTTTCTGATGAAATCAGGATAAATAATTCCACACATCATCAAGTGGAAAGCAAGGTTTTGAATTGGTTTCCATGGAAATATAAAGATGAAGTAAAGTAATAATTTAAAGGCAGAGCAGCTGAGTGGAAGATAACGTTAAAAATAGTTTGATAGAGAAAATAGAATAAAGTAATCAAGAAGACTCCAATCAATTATTCTGTTTTGTTTACCTCCAAGTGATTAATTTGTCTGCATTTATTAACCTGATGAGATTAAGTAGACCTTCCTAGTGATTTATTTCGTAATTGTTTCTAAGGTTTGACATAAGCTGTGGAGTTACTGAAGGTGGAGATTTAAATTCAATTACTCATGAAGCAGGTGGTGCTCCTCCTGGAAGAATATCTGACTACATGGCCTTCCCACGTTAGCATTATGAGTGAAAATTATTAATTCATCTGATTGTATCTCCCAAGGACTTTTAGAAGTCATTTGACATCTACATACTGCACTTAAGATCAGCAGCTTCAGAACTGAATTTTAATACAGAGAATTCACCACTGGAAATAAAGCATTTTGTGTTAAAGACTAATTTCATATACACTCTTTATTATGGCCTACACTGGGACCTGGGCTTCTTTAAACTTGACCAGTGGGTTCCCACTCTCTTTAATTTAAAGGATCACACTGGATAAAATAATGCTTCATTTTAACATACATAGAGGGAGAGAAAGAGAGAGAGAGTGAGAGAGACAGAGCCTTTGAAAATCTCTAAATGAAAATTATTAATTGCCTTTCAATATTCCAGTCACCATGACATATGTTTTTCTAGTCTTTCTGTGAGTGTAGTAAGGATGGACAGAGTTCACCAAACATTAATTCAGGTGTCAACTCTCCACCATCCACAAAGACCTGGACCACACCTAAGAATGGGAAGTGAAAAGTGCCTCTACCACAGCTAACACATAACAATGGGTCATTATCTTTTCTCACTCATTCAATAATTTTCATTCAACAATGTTTTGTTTAGTGCTTTCTGTAATCCTCACAGTGGGCTAAAAGTCACTGGGGGGAATTCATGATAAATAAGGAGCCTGCTCGAAATAATGAACATATGAAGGGAGAAGTCAGAAAAGGATTTTGGAAAAATAGCTTTGGAGTTATTGAAGGGCAAGAACTTATGGCAGGGGGCAGGCAGTGGCGCAGCGGGTTAAGTGCACATGGCAGGAAGCGTAAGGACCAGCATAGGATCTCGGTTTGGGCCCCAGGCTCTCCACCTACAGTGGTGGTGGGGGGGTCGCTTCACAGGCGGTGAAGCAGGTCTGCAGGTGTCTATCTTTCTCTCCCCCTCTCTGTCTTCCCCTAATCTCTCCATTCCTCTCTGTCCTGTCCAACAGCAATAACAACTATAATAACAACCACAACAACGATAAAACAACAAGGGCAACAAAATGGAAAAAATAGCCTCTAGGAGCAGTGGATTCGTGGTGCAGGCAATGAGGCAAATACATAAATAAATAAATAAATAAATAAATAAATAAATAAATAAATAAATAAATAAATAAACTTATGGTGATGCAAGCCTTGGACTATGAGAATCAAAAATTAAAGAAAAAACAAAGCACAGATCAGCCATTGTCTGACTTTCAAGATCCATGGAAACCAATATTTAATCCATACATTCAAATTCAGGATTAAGTTGGAAGATTCTGGAAAATTATGCTATGTATGTCCTGGTCTATCTATGTTTACATTGGAACCGCATCACTGATCTACATGATACATATATTCTTTTGCTAGCTGTTAGCATGTACCGTTATCTATGCAATTGTCCTTACAGTGTTAGCAGAATATTTACTAACTGAATATTTTTGACATTAGATTTACTTCTTTAAATTGATTCCAGAAAATATCACTGGCTGATTTCCCCTTTGGATTCAGCAGTGCATGGCAGTCTGAAACAAAGTGATCTATGCAGATGACATACTTCCAACAGGCATTCACCCCCCTCCCCTTTAGAGTGGCCACAGTCCTTTGGGGGAATGATTCAACATCTCTGTAAGTTATCTCTTGTGGGTGTGTGTGACTCTCTGACAGGCAGGAGTAAGGTCCAGAATGAGCATCCAGCCTACATCGAGGAGGAAATGAACGATGTCTCCATCATGCTAAAAGCTCTCATCTATCCATAAGGCATGTCATGACAAGAGAATGGTTTTGCAATGAAAGGTGAATTTGTAATGGTCCTCTGTCTTGTATATTCACCATCAGACTGTAAATGCTGCACTTTGAATATGATCTTATATTCATTTCCCAAAATGAAAGCTCTGTTGGCTGCCCTTTTTCTCTCTCTTCTCCACCTCCTGAATATCATCTCAGGTTTGCATATAAAATTGAATATGGGCTATCTTGGAGAATATAAAAAAAATTGGTGAAGACATATGACTAAATCTCAGAGCAGTTAGATCTCATTTCAGTATTTATTGCCAAGCACCACAGTCAAAATGCTGTATAAATTAGGAAGGAAGGGAATTGGTGTACACATTCCCAAACACAGAATGTTTCCAAATTAGTCCCAATTCATCCTCAGCACACATTCTTAGTTAGCAGAAATGGCACCAGAGAATCACTTTTAAGCTCAGTGTTTGCAAGAAATGGCAGGTCCTGTCTGGACACCTTGTTCACACCTGTCACACTGAAACCACGGGACATAATCTGCATTTGTTAAACCCAAGTGCATAATTATGGATGTTTGTAATTGCAGTTGCCCTTTGAAAGGGGCATTGTTTTGTTTCTTTTCATTTCTTAGCCACCTTCCTCTTTGAGTGAAGACTAAGTTGGAACCACAAAGGAAGCAGCTGGTAGAGTCTGAGTTAAGGTAACACAGGGAATGCGTACCTCATCCCATACCCAGGATATTCACAGTTGCAGACCTGCATAAATTCATTCTTAAGTAGCTCAGCATGATCATATATCACACTTGCTATATTTGGAAACATCTCAAGCTTCTGCCATGGGGAAAACCTTCCTCTTTGCATACTCTCAGCTAGGTGCCTTTGATTTGTCATATACACGACTCACCGATTGGATGACTTCTTTTTAATACTTCATTGATTTCTTGGTTATCAGTGAAAATTGAACATTGTTCTATATCCAATATTGCCTTCCTGGATGGGTGTACCAGGGACCTTTTCTCTTCCTTGTCTCTTACTGCTTTTTAAGAGCTTCTCAGAATGCTTTCGCTGAGCATGAGTTCTCCTTCGGATCAATCACTGTGTTAACAAGAGCTGTACTGATAGATCTTCTACAGCAGTGTCTATCAGTGCTTAGGTGTTTGTGCTCAAGTTAAGAGGGAGCAGTTGGTTACTATGTGTTTCCTTAGTTTCAGAGTCAGGTGGGTTACAGATGTAGTTTTATAGGGCAGAGCTTTTGATCATGGTGGGTTTTCATGGCAGTCAATGTCCAACAACAATGAGGGGGCTCTTCTGCAGAGGGGGCTCCTCTGCAGAGTTTGCTCGTGCTATTTGACCTAATGACAGGGGGACTGAGGAACCCTTTGTAAGAGTTTCTCCGTGTCATTTTAAGACTGGATGCAGGTTGAGGAAAATGTTCTTCTCTGTGAGGAAATGGAGTCTCTCCTCTTCCTCCTTCATCTCTTCCCCCATCTTCCTTTTCTTCCTTCCCCTCCACCTCCCTCCTCCTCCCTCCTTCTCCTCCTTCTCCCCCTCCTCCTCTCCCTCCCCTCCTCCTCTTCCCTTCCTCCTCCATCCCTTCCCCTCCTCCTTCTCCTCCACCTCCTCCTACTAAAACAAAAAGTTAAGCTGCCCCATCTACACATTGTGGGGAAAGACTATAACAACTAATACATGCTGGAGGTGTACTGTGGGCCAACTCTATACTGAGACCTTGATACATTTCCTCCAATTAATACTCATCTATCAAAAAAAAAAGTGGCAAAATAGGCAATACTATTATTTCTTTTTTTGTATGTGAGGAAAGAGAGACATAGGATATTTTGTGTCTTTATGAGACTTCCAAATACAAGGTTTTAGTATAACTTTCCTTTATCACGTATGGTAACAATACCTGTAACTTTAACGTATTAGACTTGTACTTAGCAACACTGAGTGCTATGTAACTTACGTGAGTGTGCTGTTATGCAGACAAAGAGAGTCATGTTCTCTAACCAAAGGTTGAGTTGGGGTGTGAAAGACTATATACTCGGTAATATCAGCTAGGGATTTGAGAAGTAACCCTTGAAACATCTGACTTTATCCACTTATCTATCATGTAGTAAGACCATGGTTCAAAGAAGAAATTACAAAGATGTCACTAAGATGGGGAGAGTCCTCTTCATGCTAAGAAGAACAAGTTGTGGACAACTTGGGTCAAAGCCATCACTGTATTAATGGCTTCTTCTGCCTTTTCCTCCAACTTCAATTCATTTGGGACCAACTGAGATGAGGTGTAGCATGCTGGGTAGCTTAAAAATCCCACTCTGGCATCAAAGCTGTGTCAGTTTGCCTTGCTCTATCTCATTGCCTGGATCTGAAGCTGGGTAGCCAGCCCTCTGTCCTTGGGAGGAACAGATGGGCTGGGCTTTGTCTGAGCAGCAGAGCCAGACAACCCTGACATTGACTTGCAGGGAGGCACATGCAGTTTCTTTTATGCCAACATTGAGCCAGATTGAAAAAAGAGAAAGAAAAATCAATGCTGAGCCATCCCTTTCGATATCAGAATGTGTGGGTCCTACAAAGGTTGCCCCACCAGACCAGGTCAGTGCATTTAACCTGACAATTAGTCCTTTTTTGGTATTATGAATATTATTTTAAGACATCAAGCCACAGCTAACCCATTCACTAACTCATTAGGTTGTTCCCAGAAAACACTTTTAACAGGACTGAGCATGCATAGTAGGCACAAGAAACCATCATAGATTTCTCTTTTATATCAGAATATTTGCATATGAGACCAGCTTTTGTTCCTGAAGAGATAAGGATACTTAAGACTCAGGAAGTTTTAAGTCATTTTTTTTTCAGTCACCCAGCTGATTAGCAATAAACAGAAACCTAGAATTCTGTTCTCCCAGTACTTACCCAGTGAATTCTGGAGTTATATAGTATATAGTGTATAGAGCACTGATCAGCTTTGGTTTATAGTGGTGTGGGGGATTGAACCTGGGACTTAGGAGCCTCAGGCATGAGTGTCTATTTGCATAATCATTATGCCACCTGCCTCTACCCTGGAATTATTCTTCAGTGAATCACACCGGATTTGGTGTCTGGTCCAAAAATATCTGGTATAGAACTTTTTTTCTCCATATACCATATATACCTGTGTAGGTCAGTTTCATAAGCCAGTGTGCAGATGGAGAGATTTTGGAGAAAAGAGATGCATTTCACTTTTTGAAAAAACAAAATGTAGCTATAGTGACAATGAAAAGAAATAGTGTACACTTTACACTTTACAAATGCTTCATTTTTTTCCCCACAAGATGACATCATTCTGGCTGTGTTTGGTCAGTCATCTTTTCTGAACATTATTGTTGAGTAATCTCAAGCCTTAATCATTTTATTACGAAAAAGAACTGGTAGCTCACTATAGCTATTTTCCCACAAATCAGTCAACTGAGATGGGGTGGGAGGAGAGAGGGAGAATGTGTACATGATTCACAGGCATCAGTTTAAAAGCTAGATCTTAGGCAGGTGCGGCTGATGATGAAAATCAGTCAGTGTCATCTGCAAGAAATGGTGTTCACAGGGCCAGGTGGTGACGCACCTGGTTGAGCACACATGCTACAACGAGCATGGTTTAAGCCCCTGGTCCCCACCTGCAGGGGGAAAGCTTTGCAAGTGGTGAAACAGTGCTGCAAGTGTCTCGCTTTCTCTCTCCCTCTGTACTCCTCCTTCCCTCTCAATTTCTGGCTTTTTCGACACAATAAATAAATAATAAAGATATTAAAGTATATCATTAAAAAAAAAGAAATGGTGTTCAAATTGGCTTAGACTATGGGATAACACAAACGAAGTCCACTTTTCAAATAAGAATGATACCATGAATGTAACAAGACCAGGACAAAGTACCTGAGCTCAGTGCCTGGTAAGTGATACCAAGGATGTTGAATTCATTACCAGAATGTTGGCTTAAAGGAATTAGTCTAGAGGGAAAGATGCTAAAATAAAGAAAGGCAAATGCCGAAGGGGTTATGAGATGACTAAGTCAAACTTTGCATACTTCCTAAATCTACCTAGAGCCAATCCTAATAACAGATGCCACAGAAAGACTAAGTCTAACCCACTTTTGCCAAATTTGTCCCCTAATAAACTAGCCTGTTTATATATTTAGCAGTCTGTAGATGAGAGCAGGCAAGAGCACATGGCTCAATAAATAAATGAAACACCAAAATGCCTTTGGTTTGGGTTGAGAGGAAGCAAATGAAAAGCTTTCTTGATTTGCATGCATGCAAAGAAACCTTACTCATTATGTATGAACTCAGTGTGGGGCAGTTTTACATTCAGATTCAGTGGCACATGGGTGTGTTGCTGGGGTCTGAGTCCTCTATATTATGGCCTCATGATTAGATGATTTCCTCTTATTTAAAGGCATGTGTTTCTTCTAGAAGCCTTAGTTTTGCCTCTGTGTGTGAAAGTGAGTGTGTATTTTCACTTCAAAAAATTTGTCTGTACATTGTTTGGCTGAAACCTTTTTTTTTCCTCCTCCAGGGTTATTGCTGGGCTCAGTGCCTGCACCATGAATCCACCGCTCCTGGAGGCCATTTTTTCCCCCTTTTGTTGCCCTTGTTGTAGCTTCGTTGTGGCTATTATTATTGCCCTTGTTGACGCAATTCGTTGTTGGATAGGACAGAGAGAAATGGAGAGAGGAGGGGAAGACAGAGAAGGGGAGAGAAAGATAGACACCTGCAGACCTGCTTCACCATCTATAAAGCGACCCCCCTGCAGGTGGGGAGCCGGGGGCTCGAACCGGGATCCTTACGCCGGTCCCTGCACTTTGCGCCACATGCGCTTAACCCACTGCGCCACCGCCGGACCCCCGGCTGAAACCTTTTTAATAGTGATTTAACACAGGTCTGCAAGATTATAAGATACCAGTTCTATGGTACACCCACTACCAAATTCCTGCCCCCTTCCCATGCTAGTTATAACCTCTACAGTTCTTTCAAAGTCTTAGAGACAAGTTGGCTACTTTTTTTTTTTCTTTTCATGCTCATAAATTTTAATTCTCTACATTACACATATGAGTGAAACCATCTAGTATCTGTCTGTTACTTCCTTACTTACATCTCTTAGCATAGTCACCTCCAGTTCCATATATTTTGTCCTGAAGGACATACTCTAGCCCTTTTCAAAAAGTTTCATAGTAGTATTCTATGGAGTATGTATCCCCTAACTTCTTTATCTAGTCATCTGTCAATGGAAATTTAATTTGCTTCCATATGATTATTTATGAATAATAAAGCTATGAATATACAGGTGCATATGCCGTTTTGATTTGGTGTTTTCATGCCCTTTGGATAAATGCCTAAATGTGGTATTACTGGATTGAACAGGTAGCTATGTATTCAGCTTTTCAAATATAGCATATTAGTTTAGCTATTAAACTAAGCCTAATATCACAAGGCTTGAGACAAACCAAATCATTAAATGGATTTCTTATTCTCTCTCTGTGTGTGTGCATGTGTATACATAGGTGCACACACGTATACCTGTGTGATTATTCCTTTGTAGAATTGACACATGAAAAAGAAGACTGATGTCAAAATGTATTCCTGAAAGCAACTTGGAGTAGAATGTAGCATAGAATCACTTTATTTGTAATCTCTACTTCAATATTCTTCATCCATGATAGTGTGAGACACTTAGTCACAAAAGAAAGATGATATCTGTTCTAGAAATCATATGCATTAATAAGGTAGGAAGTTTGTCTAAAACCTTTGAAAAAAATAAAGATGTCCGCAACATGGGGTAACTTAAACAGAGATTTGACATTGTCTGAAGTGGAACCTACTGCTCAGCAGTCACAGCAGAGGACTGAGCAAATCAGTTTTTTAAAAAAATAAAATAATCACATGGCCATGTATGTGTGTGAGAGAACATCAACTTTGGAGTCAAACTGATTAGGATTTGAAGCCTGGCTCTGCTGTTGATTAAGCTGTGCCCACTTCATTGGGCTGTTCTGAGGGTGAATTCTAGTCTATGTAAGGTTCTCCTAGTCCTGACATATGGTAAATGCTTTACACATTTTCATCTAGTATTTATGCTTGCTTCAGATGCCAACATATTGCAGTGGGGAGAAGTCTTACTGGCATAGATCCTGGTTATCTGCTTGGCCCACTCTGAAAAGGGGGCCAGGGACAGTATCTAAAACCCCAGGATCACCGGCACTACATAAATTATGCTTGAAGCTTGGCGTGAGACAAGAAATTCATGGAAGCACCAAAGAGATAAATGCCCTTTGGATAAATGCCTAAATGTGGTATTACTGGATTGAACAGATAGCTATGTATTCAGCTTTTCAAATATAGCATTTTAGTTTAGCTATTAAACTAAGCCTAATATCACAAGGCTTGAGACAAACCAAATTATTAAATGGATTTCTTATTCTCTCTCTGTGTGTGTCCATGTGTATACATGTCTAATTCTCAGGAAAGATTTCCTGAGAATTAGACATGCATCTCTGTGATAGTGAGAATGTAGAGTATATGCTTACTAACATAGTAATTGCCACCCAAATATCTGCCTTTCTCTGCCAATCATGATTCCGTGGCTTAGTTGGGAAGAGTGTTTAGCTAAGGGAGCCTGGAACAACAGGAGCCATATTTCTTCCTTCTTACTTAATATAAACAATCATGGTCATCCTCTTTGGTTCTGCTTTCCAAGAATTAGAAAAATGATCATGGAACCAACATGCCGCTTCCTAGAACATGTTTCTTTTGTTTGTTTGGCTGAAAATCTGGAGTGTAGAAACATTTGTGAACTATGATCTCTGAGATTACCAAAGTAGGTGGAATGTTGAAAAAGGGCCTATGGACTTCGGTCAGGGGTGGGGGATGTTGGTACTTTAGTGCTGGGTATAGTATGGTAACATGCATCTTTTTCTACCTGAACACTGCTCAGCTTTAGTTTATGATGGTACTGGGGACTGAGCCATGGACCAGAGTACCTGCTTGATTTGCCATAGTTGTCAGACAGTAGTACTCTGCCAGGACTCACTCACACCACTCTTCCAGGACTGTGTCTCCTATTCATCATATCCTTCTAGTCACACCTCCTAGCATCACCAGGAGGGTGTGAAAACAAGCAATAACGTGTTCTGTAAGACCTTGCAAAACATAACTAGTGTGTCACATGTAACACTCTTAGTCATTTTCAAAGAGTTTGGATGGCAGTGCCTCATCACATCAGTTGAGTTAACAGGTTCATACCTTTCCTCCTGAGCATGTCCTGCCTTCCTTCTGGTAGGCCTGCAGTGACTATCCCACAAGGACACCATGATTTTTCCCAACTTCATACCTAGCACTTCACCAAATGTTCATTGCTCCAGTGATCTTCTTGTGTGTGTGTGTGTGTATGTGTGTGTGTACTTGGCCTGTCCTTGTTTCCCAGAGTTCTCTGCTTTGCTGTAATACACCAAATTAGTCTTAGTTTTACTTTGTGTTTCTCCTTTCTGTTATGTCTTCTTAAGCTCTGCCCATGACTAAGATCATCGCATATTCATCGTTTGGTTTGTGGCTTATCTCACTTAACATGATTCCTTCAAGCTCCATCTTTGATGAGGTGAAGGATGTGCCTTCATCATTTTTAATAGTTGAGTAATATTTCATTGTGTATATATACCACCACTTTATTAGCCACTCACTTAGACACTTAGGTTGTTCCCAAGTGTGGACTAATACAAATTGTGATGTTATGAACATAAATATGCATAGATCTTTTTGGATTGGTGTCTTTGTTTCACTAGGATATATCTCCAGGGTAGGACTTGCTAGATCATAAGGTAGGTACATATCTAACATTCTGAGAGTTCTCCAGACTTCTCTCTAAAGGGTTTGCCCAATTTATATTTCCACTAGCAGTGTAAAAGTTTTCCTTTACCCCTGCAACTTCTCCAACAGTTGTTGTTACTGTCCTTTATGACGTATAGCATTCTCACAGAAGTGAAGTGGAATCTATCTCATCATTGTCTTTGCTTGCGAATTAATTGGAGTCACTAAAGATACCTTTAAAAATTAAATTGAAAAGGGGCCAGGTGGTGGTGCACCTGGCTGAGCACACATGTTACAATGTGCAATGACTCGGGTTCAAGCCCCCAGTCCCCACCTGCAGGGGGAAAGCTTTGTGAGTGGTGAAGCAGGGCTGAATTTGTCTCTCTATCTCTCCCATTCCCTCTCGATGCCTGACTATTTCTATCCAATAAATAAATTGATTAATTAATTAATATAATTTTTAAAAAATTTACATTGAAAAGAGTTCTGCTAGTATTTCCTTCAAAATATTTTATGGTTTCTGGTTTGTCATATGCCGGGATAGCCTGAGGGTACTTCTTCCTGAGCTAGTGCTCTCTGGGTTGGAGAGAACTCAACTGGAGCCGATCTAGGCTGCTGCGTGGGAGAGGGATCAGGAACTCGTGCCGCACTAACTTTGCAGGAGATACACTCTGGAACTCTCGGAGCTGGAAAGCAATTTCCAAGTGTCTTTAATCAGAAGAGCAGCTGTTTTTATACTCTCTAAGTAGGGTGGAAACAGGATGTGATATAGAGAGGGTGGAGAGAAAAGTGACTGGTGAAAATCAGAGTGTGACAAGGAGGGGGCGGAGCAGGCGAGAATCCTATCACTGAACCACCAATGCCCTGGAGGGAGTGCTTTATGTAAAAGTGACTTATGTAAATAGACCAAAGCTTTGAATGGGATTAAATCTATCCCTATATAGGCATATGGTTAAGCAGAAGCCAGGGGGAGCTGGCATACTATCCAACAGACATACACATCCTTGATTCATTTGGAGTTTACTTTTGTGTGTGGTGAGATGAGGTGGTTCAGTTTCATCCTCTGCATGTTTCAATTCAATTTTTTCAGTACCATTTGTTGAAGGGACTTTCATTTCTCCATTTAATACTTTGGACCCCTTTGTCAAATATTTAGAGGTCCATAGATATGGGAGGCAAGTCTGTATTTCATCTGCCAGCTATCCCTGCCTTCCAAACCAGTGTTCTGGAAAAGTGTGCTTTTGCAGGACATTGAAGCAATCATGGTTCTTTTTCCAATAATTAATTAATTAATTTAACAGGTGGAAGTTGAGAGGAAAGGGACAGATAGGGAGAGAGAAAGAGAGAAACCTGAACCAGTGTTTCACTACTTATAAGCTTCCCCCTTACAGGTGAGGACTGAGGGCTTGAACCTAGGTCCTTATGTATAGTAACTTGTGTGGTCAACCTAGTGCACCACTACCTGGCTCCTGGAGCCATTGTGTTTCTAACCATTTTGCCAGAGCAGGCCACTGCTGGATCTGTTGGAAGCCAGTCCCCACCCCATCCCTGCACCACCACCACTGCTCCTTCCTAGGACTTCGCCTTCCTTCCTATTCCTCACGATAATCCTTATCTTTATTAACCGAGTCATTTATTCAAGAGAATATGGTCCAGTAACTTGGAACCTATCCTAATTGAGACAGAGCTGCAGCTGGAGTAATGAAGAAAAAAAACATCTTTAAGTATCAAAAGACTGGAGTTCTAGTCCCATACTGAACCTTTACTTATTCTGTCTTCTCATGTAAAGCATCTATGGCCTCTCTTGAGTCGTTTTCTCTCTGTTGTTCAATAAAGGAACTGACTTTGCTGACTAATGTGGAAAAAAAAAAGCTAGGCAATTTCCCATCATCACCACCCATGCAAATAATGGGGCTAGAGACATGAGATCTTTTCCAGGTAGTTGACTACTGCTTCATTTTCATTGAGGTGGGCTGGGAAGATGAGTTTGAAAAGGAGGGGGTAAAGTAATTCTCATCTCCCTAGCCAGTGTTTATAATGACCTATTAAGAACACATTTAAAAGAAATGGCCTGATTCTGTGGCCTTCTACTCAGGACGGCAGGCCAATTTTGCAAAAGTGGTTTTATTTAATAGGTCCATGAGCAAATCCTTCTCAGTGAAACCTAGATCTGCTTTTACAGAAAACAAGAAAAGTAGAGTGTCTCCCTAATACATTTAAAAGTGGTCACTTCACCATCGCCAAACTTCATTATCACTCCCAAGAAGTTAAAGTTTCGAGATTAATGATTCTTGTCCCCAAGAGATGGCAGTGTCTATTAAAAGGAAGATGGGAGAAAAATCAACCAGAACTTCTGTTTACTATTCAGCATTCTTTTAGAATGAATGTCAAGAATACTGTTGCGACATTTTTTTTCAAAATAAAGGATGGAGTTTTCTAATTGTTTAGTTAAAAAAAAAGTTCTGAGACTGATTCCCCAGAGGGAAAAACCTGAATTTAAGTTATTAGCACCACAAATCTCTGATAATTGTGCAGTGTTTGCACGTGCCTTAATCAGGATGGTTTATCTGAGTGGCCTGTTTTAATTCGATCACATTGATTAAGTTTCTGTAAGCTAATATATGACACATTTCCAATTCAATTAAATGAGAATCTCCTGCCATCACTAGATATTACCAAAATGTCCCGATGGGTGAAAACTAGACTTGGTATTTTCCAATTGCTCTTGGATTCCTGATTATATAATCTTCGTATTAAATAAAATCAATGAAAGCTCAAATTAAATTCAGCAAACTTTAAGGAGCAAATATTCCCCCCCCCATACTTGCAGTTTATTTTCACCTCAAGGTGTGAGGCACAGTAGTTAGAACTCATTGATTAGCTTTACTGATGAATTTTACAGGGCTGTCTCTCCTCATATACCAACTCCTAAAAATAGTCTACCCTGTGCAAAAGCACACACTGTAAATGTGATAAAGAGGTGGCTTTGCTGTGATAGATGTCTAACAGTTGTGCTTTTGAGGCTTGTAGATAAGAGCTATCTTACGTAAATACAGTTACCTTTATAAATGTAAATGCATGCTGGGCCATCAATCACCCTGGAGATAGAGGAAATAAGAATAAGGAAGATGGGGGGAGGGGATCTTGGTGGTGGTGCACCCAGCTAAGCACACATGAACCCTTGCAAGGTTCCAGGTTCAAGCCCCTCCCCCAACCCCCACCTGTAGGGGGGACGCTTCACAAGCAGTGAAACAGATCTGCAGGTGGGTCTACTTTTCTTTCTCCTTATCTCCTCCTCGTATCTATCTCAATTTCTTTCTGTCTTATCCAATAAATTGTCTTGGGGAGTGGTGGATTCATAGTGCTGGTACCGAGCCCCATCGATAACCCTGGAGGCGAATATAAATAAATAAACAAATAAATAATAAATAAATGAAATAATAAGGAAGATATGTAAGAACAGGAAGGAAGAACACTGTTAAGTGGATAATTGAGAAATCAGTGAATTGTAGGATTCTATGAAGGTATGGACAGGACAGCTTGGAATATGTAACTTTCTTTTTAAATTATCTTTACTACTGGATAGAGACAGTGCAAAATCAAATGAGAAGGAGGAGATAGAGAGGGAGAAAGGCAGAGAGACACCTGAAGCCCTGCTTCACCACTTGCAAAGCTTTCCTCCTGTAAGTAGGGATCAGGGGCTTTAGTTTGTTTATGATTTTGTATTTTGTCATTTTATTGTGGGGTTAATGTTTTACGGTATAACAGGTGACACATGGGTATGATTTTGCATCTTCCTGTGACAGGTGTCCACCAAACTCTCTCACCCCCAACTTAGATCCTTCTCCACCATCATGCACCAGGACCCCCAAAGCCTGGTGCAATACACTATAAGTAAAGTTCACATTCTGTTTTGTGTTTTCCCTATCCTGCCTATGGGTAAGCTCATTCAGTATTTGTCCTTCTCTTTTTGGTTTATCTGACTTAACATGATTCCTTGAAGCTCCATCCAAGATGAGGCAAAGGAGATGATGTCATCATTTTAATTGCTGAATAACATATATGTGTATGAGATACACACACACCTTTCTTAGCCACTCATCTATCATTAAACACCTGGGATGCTTTCTTGTTTGGGTTATTTTTTAAAGTGCTGTCAGGGAATAAACCAAGGAGGGGGGGAGAGGGAGACGGAATAGGAGAGGGCGAGGGGGAGGGGGGAGGAGGGAGAGAGGGGGGGAGGAGGAGGGAGAGGGGGAGGGAGAATGAATATGTGTGTGCTACAGCTATAGAGAGGGAAATGAGGGGGACGGGCCATGGCACATTGGGTTAAGTGCACATAAATGTGAAGTACAAAGACCTGCACAGTTTGAGCCCCCAGCTCCCCACCTGTAGGGGGGTCACTTCACAAGCGGTGAAGCAGGTCTGCAGGTATCTGTCTTTCTCTCCCCTTCTCTATCTCCCCTCCCCCCACAATTTCTCTCTGTCCTATCCAATAAAACCTGCATGGGGGAAAGGCCTCCTGGAGCAGTGGATTTGTAGTGCAAACACTGAGCCCCAGTGATAACCCTGGAAGCAATACATACATACATACATACATATTAAATAAAAAAATTTATAAAGAGAGAGAACAAAGGAAATGATAGGGGAGAGAAGATATCATAGCACTACTCAGCCAGACATGAAATTCCCCACCCCATCTTATCTGTGGTGCTCCCATATGGTGCTGGTGATTGAACTCAGGACTTTATGCTTGGAAGGCGTGCACCTAACCTGCTGAATCATTTCCCAGCCCTGACTACCGAAAAAGAAAATGGGCTTTCACAGTATAGTCTGAACTAGTGTTTGTGCCTGTCTTAGCCTCCAAATCCTTCCCGCTTTCAACAACCCACAGTTTTGTCTGAAAGTAGGTTCTTTACAGGCCGTAATTTCTGTTGAAATGGGGCACTAACTCGGCTAAAGCCTTCTTAGTTTCTGAGTTCAAGCATTATCCTTGGTAATGCAAGTGGTGTTGGGAGGTAGGCAGACCTAGCAGTGAATATGGGGCCACTGGAGTGTGAGAGCCCTGGCATTTTTTCACGTTAGGTCCTTTTTAGGGATGCTAAAATTCGCAACCTGCTATAAACCAAATGTGTGACTCACAGAGTAATAAAACCCACTGAATCAATTTCTGAGACATCTTGATGATAAACAAGGGGGGAACATTTTCTATTTTTGTCCCCCAATTTTTTTTTCTTATCCCGCCTACTTCCAAAAGATTTAAAGTGACTTCCAAAAGACTCTCTTACTGATGCTTAGGAGTATTTCAGAACTATTTCTTAAAATGGAGCCCATTGTGTATCATATAAATAGAGAAGGAGGATTATGTAAGGACATGAATATACCCGGGATCTCTCAGGGAATTGGAAAGGGAGTGAAGTGTACTGGGCACTTACTGTATTCTTCCCCAACATCTGCAATCTCCAGCAGTGCTTCTCTTTCCAAGTAAAACCTCTCTGTTTGTATTCCTTGATTACAAAGGTATTTATTAACTTTCTAATAAAACACATGCTAACATATATGAACTAGTGCTTTAAGGGGCTTAATACGACAGCCATTCTAAGGCTCAAAAATATTTCCTATAGTGGCTGTAGACAGAAATGAAATGTTATACATGAATTATGGTAAATGTTGATACCAATCTCTGAAAGAGCCTAGTTATAGAATTGGGGGGGGGGGGCTGTGGCTTACCAAGTTAAGCACACATAGTACTAAGCACAAGGATCCGGGTTCAAGCCCCCACTCTCTACCTGCAGGGGGACACTTCCCAAGTGAAGCAGTTCTGTAGGTGTCTTTCTCTCCCCCCCTCTACCTTTCCTCCCCTCTTAATTTCTCTCTGTCCTATCAAGAAAAAAACAAGAAAGAAAGGGAGAGATAAAGAAGGAAAGGAAGGAAGGAAGGAAGAGAGGAAGGAACGAAGGAAGGAAGAGGGGAGGGATGAAGGAAGAAAGGATGGAAGGCCTCCAGGAGCCTTGGATTCCTAGTTCTGGCACTGAGCACCAGCGGTAACCCTGGAGGAAAGAGAGTAAAATAAGTAGCTTGTGTGAAAGTTCAAGGAAGAGTCAAATACTGACTCTTAGTGCACTCGGAACTCAGGGAAGGAAAGAACCAAGGTCATCTCTACAGAACCCATGTCATTTAATAACCCTTTAGTGGTTCCTAACTACTGGTCAGAATGGCTCCTAGAAGACTTTTGGGCACATGTGGATAGAATCTGGGTCTTAGAAGGGAAGAGCACAAGTGTTTGCCTTTGCCTTCAGTCTCTTTCTCTTAGCTGCCCCAACTGCCTACCTCAGGCTGCTTATATCCTCTCTTCTTCCTTCTCCTTTCTCCAGCCTTGTTGTTGAGATGGTCTGGTGTCGGGCTGCACCGCGGAGAAGAGAGCGGACGTCCAGAGCAAAGGGGTACACAAATCTTTATTATAGGATGGGGGGGGAGGTTTGGTTCAGACCACATGGAGCCAGCCGGCAATGGCCGACCACGGGGGGGGGGGGGGGGAGCAGGGAGCGAGACCTCAGAGAGGGAGAGCCGAGAGGCCAGAGAGAGAGAGGGGAGGGGTGAGGGGGCTTTTTATTGGGCGACAACCAGGGGTGACGTGTAGGGCCAGGACTGGTTGAAAGGCGGCACTCTAGGATTTAGCGGGGCATAGAAAAACCTGGGGGCAGAGACTGCATCAGAATAAGTCCTCAGCAACACACCCTCTCTGTTCTCTCATCCTTTTTCATTGTTTCATATTTCATTTATTAATTTATTGGGCAGACAAGGAAAAACTGAGGTTAAATGGGAAGACAAAGAGGGAGAGAAAAAGAGAAACACATGGGACCTGGTGAGGGTGCACCTCGTTAAGCACACATGATACAAAGGCCAAGGACCCAGGTTTGAGCCCCCAGTCACTTTGTGAGTGGTGAACCAGTGCTGCAGGTATCTTTCTGTCTCTCTGTCTCTCCCTCTCTATCAACCCCTCCTCTCTCAACCTCTGGCTTTTTCTATCCAATAAATAAGTAAAGATAATTAAAAAGAGAAAGAGAGAGACAGATGGAGGGAAACATGCAGCACTGCTTCACTGCTCATGAAACTTCCCTTCTACTGGTAGGGATCAAGGGCTTGAACCCAGGTCCTTGCTCATGGTAATGTGTGTGCTCAACCAAATATGCCACCACTCAGCCTCTCATCTTTTTTTCAGCTTTATTGGTCCCTTGCCTCCCTTTTATTCCCGTCCATCTTCTCCATTCCTCTGACCCCTACTTCCCCTCATTCTGTTCTTATGACTTCTCTTTGCTTACTTCTCTCTCAGGTTCCCACAATCAGTTTCCAAAACAGCTTAAGTAAGATTCAGTGGAGAAAGTGGGAATGGGGATCCTGAATGCGGGTACTTTCTATAGGCGAAATCTACTGAAGGCCAAGTGGATTATCAGCCCTTTGAAAATGACTTTACCTCTGTTTCCCCTTCTGGAAAGTCCAGGTGCCCTGAGGTAGGCACGGTCTTAGCCAAACCATGTCCTTGGGATCTGTTTTCCCCACCCAGAACCCTATAACTTTCCCCTTGCCCTCTCACACCTGTAAAACACTGTCAGGGCGTAACTGTCGCTAAGTAGATTGTTAGCTCCAAGAAACTTAAGATAGAGCAGGAAGAGTGTTTTGTGGCTTTAAACACATCTTGCCAAGAGTTTCAGAGAGGTGAGAAAGCTTTCCTAACATGGACACATGCCACTTGAGGATGAATTCTCACAGTCTTTCTGAGGAGAGTGGTCTTTTTAGACAAAATTATCAAGCAAGAGATTAAAAGCATGAGATATGTGACCACCTGACAGGGATTTTTGACTCCCAGTGAGTCACACATGCTGTGTAACTTTGACATAGTTGCCCAACCTACCTGTGCTTCAATTTCTTCATCCATGAGAAGACAACAGGTCAGTCGCCTTTCTCAAAGGTGATGGTGTTAATACACTAATTCTGACATGCTAATTACTTACATCCCTGACAAGGGTCAGCGAGCACTTGCTCTAAGTGTCTTGAGTGTTTGTGTGCTTGCAGAACTTCTTTGTGGCCTTTAAAGACCCTGTGCAGGGGGCCAGGTGGTGGTGCACCTGGCTAAGCACACACATTACAGTGCACAAGGACTCGGGTTCAAGCCCCTGGTCCCCACTTGCGGGGGTGGGGGGAACTTCAAAAGTGGTGAAGCAGGACTGCAGGTGTCTCTTTGTTTCCCTTCCTCTTTATATCCCCTCTCTCAATTTCTCTATGTCTCTAGCCAATAATAAATAAATAAAGATATTAAAAATAAAAAGACTGTGTGCAGAATACTTTTCTATGTACCCGATGGTGCTTACCCAAGGTCTTGAGGTGGATCACGCCACACTATTTCCAGTTTCAAGCACAGTCAGTAGTACCTATCACTTTATCCCTAGTACCACCATATGCATGTGTACTTCCCATGTCTCATTAGATGAGAGCAGGTAACACCTGCCCAAAACTTGACCAAACTTGATTGTGAATGGATGGCACCCTTGGTCAGGCCCTGAAGCTCAGCCACCCTCCTCAGCTTAACTGATTGCACTTTTCACTCTGGAGTCACAGACTGAACAAGCTGCTTGCTTGTGAGACTTGGGCTGTCACTGCTATTGAATGCTGGAAGTCATATTCAGAACGAGACAAAGACATGCTTGAGTATAAAAATGTAGAGAGCAAATTTAAACTGTAAGCAGATATAGAGCAGTCTAATTTATCTCTCATAAGTTTTCAAGTCCTCGTTCTTTCCCATGGCTGTGTCTTTTGTGGCTGGCTAATTATTCTTCTGTGGGGGTGGATTTTTTTTCACTCATTGTCCTCAAGTCCCCTCTTGTGTCTTTCACATGGTGGTATGGGAAAACGTGCCCCCCAGCCTCCAAACCAAGGCCAGGTCAGAAGACACTTTGGACCATCATTGTGTCTGAAAATCTGAGTGGTGACTTATTCAGTGTGTTCAACCTTGGAATGGTGAACAGCTAACGGGTGCAAGTACTGTCACTGCAATGCTAGAGCCTTCGGAGGCCCAGGGTGGGGATGGGGTCTATGGGGGGGTGAGTGGGTGTGTGTGGAGGTGTCTCTGAACTAACGAATGTTTCCTTAAAATATCCTGAAACGTGTGTGGGGTAACACATATTTTATCATAGTTATTCTGGCTCCGTGCATGCAATGAAAATGTTAACCTTGGCATATCAATCGTGTTTTACAGATGACTGTAATTTCCTGAATGTCAAAACTCCAAATTTTTCTACTAAGCAAACTTTTCAGTGGCAAAACAGATTGCCTCCATAATGTATCACTGTGGGCAGGAAAAATGAAATCTTTATGCACTGTATTATGAATCAATGAGGCATTGAGATTCTCGGAAGGGTGAGTGGATGCTGGAAAATGAAAAACTACCGCTATTCCATCTCTCCAAACCGCCGCTCTGGGAATGGAGGTTTCGGTGGCATTCAGCGTGTGGGCTGCAGAAATAGCAGATTCAAGCTGCAAGCCATTCCTGTCTTCTCTTGCATTCTGTTGGGGTAAATGACACTATAAATATAGTGTGAGTCTGGGCATTGAACAAACCCCTCCAACACAATTCTCTGTGCTGCTGGGGAAATGGCTGTTAGTTACTGCTAAGAGGTGTCTGAGAAGGCTGCACACTTCTTTAAGAGAGAAATAATATTAATGGAAAATAATTGTAGAATGTGTGCCAGAGGGTCCTGTATCCTGCCAAGTCCTCCCAGTGGGCCATTTCGTTGCGTGGAAACAAATCACAGCAGTGGGAAATGGATGTTTAGATGAGGAAATCAAGACATAAAGAGGTTAAGTAGTTTGCACAAGGTTACATAAGCTAGGACTTCCTTCGAGGACTTTCTAATTCCAGAGATCGAACTGTTTGGGCTGTATAATGCAGTACTCAGTGGCTTAGCTAAATCTCGTGACCCAGAGGGCCATGGGGATAGAAGAGGTTCTCCCCTCTTCCGAGAGGGACCTCAACATTGAAGGAAGGGAAGGCTTAGACCTCAGTGCCTTAGATAACTAACTCAGATGAACAGGGCCCACTTACTGTAGGGTCTAAGGAATGCATGGCTGCCTCAGCTGTGGACATCAGGAAGAAGAAAACCTTAAGAAACCGATTCTGTTGGGAGACAGCTAGAGGGGTACAAGGTAATATCGTGCCTGAAGGACACAGCAGAAAAGAAAAGAGAAGAAAAGAAAAGAAAAGAAAAGGAAAGGAAGAGAAGAGAAGAGAAGAGAAGAGAAGAGAAGAGAAGAGAAGAGAAGAGAAGAGAAGAGAAGAGAAGAGAAGAGAAGAGAAAAGGAACAAGGTGTACTGGACGGTGACATGGTGATTAGAGCATTGGGCCTAAGTATGAGATCCTGAGTTGGGTGCTTGGTATTGTATGTGCAAGAGTGATGCTCCAGTGTTTCTTTCCCCTCCCCAACCCCCCCTCCATTCTTCTCTCCCTCCATTTTAAATGGGAAAATGTAGGTGCCAATCTAAGGCATAGGGAGGAAGAGTTTGGTTCACACAGATTGTTGAAGTTCATATGCAGGAGAGCAGTAGAAGACAGGAGCAGTAAGCAGTGAAGAGTCACATAAATTATCCAACTCAAATCCAGTCTATAATTTTTCTCTTCAAAACTTTGTTGCTTTCACTGTCAAATATTTGTTTTTGTGTCAGCTTCGCATCCAGGGTTCCTGATAGATCCTTAACTCCAGCAAAACTCTATAAAACAGCCAAGTTTGCCTTTCATGTTGTCACCTTCTTTTCTTGGCTTCATCTTCCTTCCTTAGAACTTGGTACAACTCTGTACACATACCCTCCACCACACCCTCTCCCCTCCTCCTCAATGCATGGCCTGATCATTAGTCCCTTGGAAAGGATATTTTAGAGGTCATTTAGATCCTCCCCCACCCAAAGGAAGAGTCTTAATGGCTTGTGACTCTCCGCCATCATCCCATACTCCCCTCCTCAACCCACATGGGGGGAAAAAAATCCTTGAGCCAGAGGAATAAAGTTTACATTGTGGCTTCCTGAGAATGAAGGGTTGTGCTAACCGACACTCCAACTATCATGCCACTGGACATAGATATGCCTGGTGGCCTGTTCTGTTAGGGTTTTGCAGAAAACTCTGTACCGCTATATGAAAAATTCCTTTCATTCTCAAGTAAAAAAGCAAAGTGGCATGGAGCAGCAAAGAGACTCTGACTGTCTAGACGTGGGTTTCAGATATGGGTAACCTGATCACGTACTAGCTGTGTGACCTCTAGTCTTTCTGCCTGCTAATATCTGCATCTTTGTGATGGACTGGGCCTACCTACTTCACAGCCAGGCTGTGAAGATTGAAGATGAGAGGAAGAAAATAGGGTTTGTTTAATAATCTCTACCACAGTGGACTTTTTAGAAGAGTTAAGAAGAGGTTTGGTTTAATGATCTTTAGCATCAGTAACTTTTTAGAAAAAGAGGAAGAGGCCTGGTCAAAGAGCTCTTTAATTCTTGAAAATAAACTGAGAAAGGAGACTATTTCAAATTATTTAAGCACCTCTAAGGTGATTTAAGAACCCTGTAAGTGACTCATTTGTCATGTAACTGGACTTGGCACACAGAAATGCAGCAGTGCGGGTCTCTCCAAAATGTACCTGCCCATATTTCAACTGTCAACACATTCTTTCTATCCAAAGGCGAAGGGCCATGTGATCGCCCTGCACACGTTCCTAGTATCACCTTGACATCTGAATGTTAAATGGGAGGAGGTGGAGCATGGGAACTACAAGACTTGAAAAAAAAATAGCTCCAGGGAAATAAAATCTGGTTTTAACTTGGTGTGTTCATGACTGATTCATGAGCCTGGAAAAAAAAAAAAAGGAAAAGAAAATGATCACAACTGTCACCAAATGGCCTTGTTTTTTAATTCTCCTGCTTTCTTTGGGCAGAAAGGATCAGGCTGCTAGTGACATCCAGGATGAGAATTCTGCAAGGCCTCTTGCCCCACACTGCTTGTCCTGATGTTGACAGACATTCTTCCATAAGAGTGTGTAACATTGTCCTAAAGGGGATACCTCCCTAAACTGAAATCCTCTTGTTGGTGATAAACACATGACACTTCGATGAAAGAGTTTGGTTTAATCAGTTTCCTTCGAGATCTGAGATTTACAGCTGCCTAAGTTTAGAGAGTACAATTGGGAAAAGGCTCTAGAGGAAGGATTTGGTATAGAATGGAATGGAAAATATTGGAAGCCAACGTGTTCTGTGCATGGTAAAGGACAATACTAACTAAAGGTGAAGTGCTACCAGGCTTCAGTGGGGAAATATTTGAGGAGAAAGGACCTTCTTCACCCTTTCAGAAGATACTATGTTTGTTTGTTTTTAAATTGTATTAGTGACTTAATACTGATTTACAAAATTACATGGTAACAGGGGTATAACTCCACACTGTTCCCACCGCCAGAGTTCTTTTTTTATTTATTTATTCATAAAATGGAAATACTGACAAGACCGTGGGATAAGGGGGTACAATTCCCATCACCAAAGCTCTGTATCCCATCCTCTGCCCTGATAGCTTTCCTATTCTTTAACCCTTTGTGAGTATGGACCCAGGGTCATTATGGTGTATAGAAGATGGAAGGTCTGGCTGCTGTAATTGCTTCCCCACTGAACATGGGCATTGGCAGGCCAATCTATACTCCTAGCCTGTCTCTCTCTTTCCTTACTGGAGTGGGGCTCTGGGGAAGTGGAGCTCCGGGACACATTGGTAGGGTCGTCTTCCCAGGGAAGTCCAGTTGACATCATGGTGGCATCTGGAACCTGGTGGCTGAAAAAGAGTTAACATATACAGCCATACAAGTTGTTGATTAATCATGAACCTAAAAGCTGGAATATTGCAGATGAGGATGCGGAGACTCTATTTTGGAAATAGCTAGTAGGTCTATTTTAGGTAGATTCCAAAGGGCCCATGATTTTATTAGTTTTTGCCTGAGCCTGACATCTGATATGTAAGTGGACCCAGGTTATTGTCTGGGGAGATGATTTCATGGCTGGAAAAAAGGGCTAGAAAGCTAGATTAGGGAAGATGGTAGCTCCTAAATATGGGAAAAGTGTATAAATATTGTTGACTGTAAACCCCATCGATTTGCTCTGGGGCCCACATTCAGCATAGGAGCCTATGGAACCTCTACATCCCTGTAGGTCCAAACTTGCATTCTGTGGTCATCAGTAGGAACATTCTGAGTTGCGCCAATTTCAGGACCCATCTTCTCCAGGTGGTAGGAAGAGTATGTTATCCAACCCCCCTTCGGAGGATGGAACATTCTCTACCATTGTTGATCCACATTGAGGACAAAGTCCTATGGGGACTCCCAAAGGGGTCCAATACGTTGATCCTGATGGAGATGACCATTGATAATGGAGAGAGAGACCTCTTCGAGTTCTAGGCTCATTGTGTTTGCCTACCATCAGAGTTCTATATCCCCACTCTCTCCACTGTAAGCTACATTAGTTCTCTTAAGGTTGAAGATAAGGGTTAACTATTATTTCTACAACTATTTATCTATATCTTATATATTTGCCCATTTTTTCTATGGTTCCATCTTCTCTTCCTTTCCTTTTATTTATTTATTTATTTATTTATTCATATTTTATTTTTAACCAGAGTACTGCTCATCTCTGGCTTATGGTGGTACAGGGGATTGAACCTGGGATTTTGGAGCCTCAGGCATGAGAGTCTCTTTGCATAACCATTATGATATCTACCCTCCACCCTTCTCTTCCTTTCCAAGTCACAATTACACCTATTACTACATCCAAATGTCCCTTCCTTTTTTTCTCTTTTGTCCCCGTGTGCTGGTGGAGTTGGAGTTCAGAGCCCACTTTCTATCTTACCAGAAGGCATCATGTTTATAATAGTCTCCTCTTTGGGTAATTCTAACACTGAGGGCCCAAGGAACTCTAGAAAGGAGCACCTAAAATAGTATTAGGAGCACCGGGGCTTGCTTGACTTGGGGAATAATGACCTTGAAGTTTGATTAGTGGTGAATGACCTGGTGGAAGGCCTGATATACATTTAGGTGGGAGAGGGCAACAAGGAACATCTCGTTAATTCCAGGGTTTCACAATAGATATTCCACCAAATGGCCCCTAGTTACTGAGCCCTATGCTGAGAGAGAAAAGTTGTTTCAGCAATAGTGACCTTTTAGTTTTGACTGGTTGGGAAGAAAATAATGTGAAAAATGGACTGACTGTTCAGACATTCTTTGAGGGGAATTGATGTACAAGAGAGAGTAGTTGGAAAACACTGACGTGTGGTGGGTCATTTGGATTCTCATCCTAGACCTGCTGCTGCTGAGTTGTGGACCTTGGACTCAAGTTTTGAAGCTATAAAACGGTAATTCGGTTTCTTGCCCTTCAAACCACCAGGGGTTATGTGAGGAACTAAAGCTATGAAAATGGTGTATACCCTTGGACCATCCCTGCTCTTTCTTTCCTTCACTCAGGCACTGAGGGCAGTGGACTCTTTTCATCAGAACACCTTTCTGGAAAACCACCATGGGAATGAGGGGCATCATGTAGAGCGATCATCTGTGACCTTAAGTCCAACTTGCTGCAGGTCATTACCTCTGAGAACTGACCTCAGTTCTGGGGAGAAAAGGCAAGCGAGGAAGGAATGCTCTGTGTGTAGCTCAGGCAACATGTAAATGGATCTCACTTCCTCCTGACCTGCCTTCAGAGCAGATAATCCATGGTCAGGGTCAGTGCTGTCCTGAAGCTCTGGCCTAGGTTGGAAAAATCAGAGCCACACATCTCTACCACCCTGACTTTTAGTTCTTCTTGTTCTTAACACCAGGAGAACAAGTGAGTTTCTTTGAGAAGGGCTGCCTCTTCCAGCAGCTGACATTTGTTTGTCAGTCTCCTTGATCTCAATATTCTGAAACTTCAGAGAAGAGTCACTGACTCTGCTACAAGTGACTATATGACGCAGAACAACCCCTGCCATTCATTTCACTAAAAAGATGTGTTTGCTAATTAAAGAGAGCGAGATATATATATCTCGCACTGATTAAGAAACTGGTGCTAGAGAAAGGGCTCCCCATGCAGGGCTTGTGGTCAAGGTTTCAGTCCCGAGTCCATGTGGGAGATGTCACAGCACCAGAGGAAGCTCCATGTCTTTTTCGGTATCTGAATGAAAAGGTGATCCAAAACAGAGAAGCTGCACAGGTGTGAGACTCTGGCTCTGCAAAGATACATCATCTGGTTTTTGGTTTTTTTGGTTTTTTTGGTAGTTGTTCTCGCCTATATCGTGAAAAATAAACCTCAGGTGCACAGAGCTAATAGAGCTCTTGTAAGCTTTCAGAATTGGCAACCTTTAATTCCTTCTGCTGGAGCTTTGGAACCCCTTCCAGTGCTCACTGCAGTGACTTTGGGGTCTTGTTTTAGGGAGTGAAGTGGGGTGTGGCGGGGTAGGGACAGGGTGGGGGCAGGAAGTCAGTGCAAAGGGTTATTTTTTCCTTCCTGGTGCTGTAAAGAAAGCAGACTGCCTGGTTCCTCAGCTCTGGCTGATTTCCAGCCCTGCCCACAGCACAGCCCCAACTATCCACCTTTGCAGCCCGAATACCTGCAGCAAGCACAGTCCCAGCAGAGAGCGGCTCTGGCAATTCTGAATGGCTTCAATTCTTCCCAGTTTCTCTTGGTGGTTAACGAGGTCTACTTCCCCCACAAAAGCCAAGGTTTGCACTTCATCTCCCTCAGCACCTTAAAACACTATTAGAGGTCCTTAAAAATCAACCCAGGGCCTCTGAGAAGGGCAGCCTTCATTTAAGGAAAGGCTTTTCCCTGGTGCTGGTCTGGAACTAGCACAATGCTGAGAGCAGCCATTTATCTTGACTAGTTTTCCTCTAACGATATCTCCAAGACTCACTGGGGAAGACTGCTCCCCACCCCCTACCCCTCCAGCAAATACACAGCAGGCCCAAGTGACTGAGAGCAACTGGTTATGGCCTGCTCACAATTACCTTAAGTGATATTTATTGACTGCCGACCATGGGAAAAAGCCCTGTTACTTGATTCCTTGTCATGGTGGAGGTCCCTCAAGTAATGAATCCATGTGTTTCCGGATGTCTCACAATCTGGAGATGGCAGGAGAGCCAGATATCTGGTTTCCTGGTTGACTGGGAAGCCTGGGGTGCACTCCATCTCCAACTCAGAGCTCTGATCCTTTCAGCTTCCTTCCCTGAGGCTATGTAAAGAAACCACAACCCCTGTCCCCATTGAGCCAGACCCTCCTTTGACAGTTTGGCATGTATAATTACCTCCTACTTTATGTGTTTGAGAACCATCAGCTTGGCAGGAAAGGTAGTTCAGCAGGTAGAGTGCAAGCCTGAGCCCAGGAGGTCGATTCCTGATACCACAGTAGTGCACTTGTCTCTTCCTCTCCCTCTCTGTGAAATTTAAAAGCAAATACAATAAATACAATATTTTTTAAAGAATCACTTGATTTATTTTAACTGGTTTTGACCTGATAGATCTTTTTTTTTTATTTTTCTGTTTATAAAAAGGAAACACTGACAAAACCATAGGATAAGAGGGGTACAACTCCGCACAATTCCCACCACCAGAACTCCATATCCCCTCCCTTCCCTTGATAGCTTTCCTATTCTTTAACCCTCTGGGAGTATGGACCCAGGGTCATTATGGGGTGCAGAAGGTGGAAGGTCTGACTTCTGTAACTGCTTCCCCACTGAACATGGGTGTTGGCAGGTTGATCTATATTCTCAGCCTGTCTCTCTCTTTCCCTAGAGCGGTGGGGCTCAGAGGAAGTGGGGCTCCAGGACACACTGGTCGTCTGCTCAGGGAAGTCTAGTTGGCATCATGGTGGCATCTGGAACCTGGTGGCTGAAAAAAGAGTGAACATATAAAGCCATACAAATTGTTCACTAATCATGAACCTAAAGGCTGTAATATTGCAGATGAAGATTTGGGGTCTCCGTTTTGAAGATAGCTAGTAGGCCTATTTTAGTTATATTCCAAAGAGCCCATGACCATGCTATTTTTTCCCAAGCCTGACATCTGATATGCAGGTGGACCCAGGTTATTGTCTGGGCAGATGATGCCATGGCTGGAAGAAGGGTTAGAAAGCTGGATCAGGGAAGAAAGCTCCCAAATATGGGAAAGGTGTATAAATATTGTTGACTATAGACCCCATCAATATGATCTGGGGCCCATATTCAGCTTAGGAGCCTATGTAACTTCTGCATCCGTGTATATCTGAGCTCACATTCTGTGGTCATGAGAAGGAACATTCAAAGCTGCCCCAATTTCAGAACCCTTCTTCCTCAGGTGGTAGATAGAGTATGTTATCCAGCCTCCCTTCAAGGGATGGAACATTCTCTTGAGGGCAAGGTCCTATGGGGCCCACAAATGGGTCTAGTGTGTTGTTCCTGATAGAGATGACCAGTGACAATGGAGAGAGGAATCTGTTCAAGGTCTAGACCTATCATGTCTTTGTAGAAATCTCAGGACTCCCCAACTAGGGCCTCAGCTGATGGGGTGGCCTGATAGTGACTAAAGAGCCACCATTAAAGTATGCCAGTCTCTTGCCCTTATTCAGCTTTTGTAGTCCTTACTTTGATAAGGTTAGCTTTGGAGTGACTGAGGAAAGTGTAATAGGAAGTAGGTGAGGATGGTGTCTAAGTCTAAGTAGACACTATTTCACTATGAACTTTATGGTGTCTTTTTAGGTCTCTCTACTTGCTTGCTTCATTTATTGACTCACTGCAGACTATTGTGCACTTTTGTTTTCAGGTATATATTTTGCCCTAATTTATGGATACATGTGTACATATGCCCTATCTCATGGGACCTGGTCTATCTCTATGTTTTGGGGCTTTGTTAGGAAATGAACCACCTTAAATGTAATTAGAGAATCCTATGAGAAAGGAAAGGTTTCACTCAAGTGATGAGGCTGAAGGGTTGACATTCCACACCTGCCGTCTCTGGACACAGTCTGATGTGAAGCATGCTGAGGTGGTACTGGTTGAGTTGATTAGGTTGGCATCAGCGGATGCAGTATCATTTGGTATGAATTGAGGGAAGCATGCAGGAAAATGAGCCCCACCCTAGAGTTCCAGGACTGGGGGAAATATGGGCTTTATAGAGGAAGTGGGAGGTTTCTGTTGTCTTAGGGTCCAAGAAGTTATTGCTATAATCAAATCATTTGGCAACTGGGTTAACTTTGAATTTCCCATTGTTAGGATTTCCTGTATCATACATGACATCACCCTAATTTATATTCTTTGACATTATTTATATATACCTTTGTCTTATAAAGTAACGCCATTGGTTGCTTCTTTTCACCCTAGTCTAAGCTTTTAGAAAAGTCTACATTTCAAAGAACAAGTCATCAGCGGGGTGGTGGCATGCTTGGTTGAGCTCACATGTTACAATGCACGAGGACTCAGGTTCGAGCTCCCAGTCCTCACTTGCAGGGGGAAAGCTTTGCAAGTGGTGAAGCAGTGCTGCAAGTGTCTCTCTGTCACCCTCTCTATCCCTCCCTTCCTCTCGATTTCTGACTGTCTCTACCCAATTAATAAATAAAGATAATAAAAAATTTAAAAATGTTTTTTAAAATAACTAAGAACAAGTCATTATTAGAAATGTATTAACAGTTTGAGGTCACTGTTAAAATTCAGTCTGGTTACACGTTTGAAGTCTTATTAAGTGCTTAGATTGAAGGAACATATACTCAGTCTGTGCATTAAAAAGTTTGATCTTAAATCTGCTGTCAACCAGAAAAAGGTGTAGGGGAGAGAGGGTGAATGTCTGGTTCACAGGCCATATAAATCGAGTGGTCTGGTCTTGCAAAGGCAACCACTGGCAAGATTCGAAATCTGATAAATATAGAAGCTTTTATTTTTCCATAGCAACAGTAAGTGCTAGTGTGTGTGTGTGTGTGTGTGTGTGTGTGTGTGTGTGTGTGTGTGTGTGTGTGTGTGTTACCAGAGCACCACTCAGATTTGGCTGATGGTAGTGTGGGGGATTAAGCCTTTAGGCTTTGTGAAGGACAGGAGCTAAATTTCTTTTCAGAGAAGCAAATATCACCAGGGCTCACTGTTTGAGGAATCCAACATCAAGTTTAAATGTCTGTACTTGTCAAGGAAGAAACGTGGTTTCACTGCTTGTGAAAGAAGCATGACTTTAAAAGGCATTCTTGAGTATCCCTCCGTAGCATACAAAAGTCAACCTTCAGTTAGCCAGGGAATCAATGAATGAATGTGTTAATTAAGGTATTAACTTATATTCACAGAATTGCCCCCTTTGGGTAAGATGTGATGAAATCCAGAAAGCTCTGGAAGAATGATGTTTCTAGTTTGCTGGAGGATGAGCCCTTCATCTTCTTCCAGGTTGCATTTATGTCCTGTTGATGCTTTGGAGGGACTGGTTATGTCTTGCTAAGGCATATGCTCGATCTATTTAAAGAACTGGTGCAAATCTTGGCTGTCTTATCAGTTTAGATCAAACACTGCTCAGCTATCAGATCAGTGGTCTCCCAAGGATCAGTACTGCTTCCTAGGACTCATGAGTTGTCCAGGAGACTTAGGACTACTCTTGAACCCACAACATCAACTTAAAAGGGAATGCAGTCTAAAGAAAACAGGGTTGGCACTGCTGTGACAAACCCACTTTAAGTGAATGTGCCTCCCTTCCCTCTTCTCTCTAGATAAGCACAACTGTGAATCCACAAAGCCATTTTGACAAATGTACCCAAGCCAGCCTATCCAAATGAGCATCACCCACTTCAAAGGAGTCCTCTCTCAGAAGCCCACACTTCTTTTATGAGACTGTTGTCACTGCAGATCATAGCATGTGATCAGAGTGGAATTCCTTTTTGGGGACTACCACTGTGAGTCACACAAGAAAAGCAGTTAACACAGCGACTCCAGGGCTTTGAGGGATCCAATCCCGTTGGACCCATATTTGCCTTTTATTCAATTAACTGTACTTGTTTTCAGTCTGTGTTCATATATTAATGTTGTTTGATCAGAAAATCATCATCCTCACTTTCACTAAGTGGTTTACATGCAGCGGGAGGGCCTGTGCATTTTGCTAGACACCATTAACTGAGAAAGTAAACCAGACCTTTGTATGAATCACTCAGTGGCGTGCAGAGTTTATACTGTTTGCAACATTTACTGAGGCTCACCAGCCAGTTCTTAATTTTTTTCTCCTGTTCTCCATTACTGCAAGTGTAAGATATGCACAAGCTGAGTTGTTGGAAAAGTCATGACACATTTTTGCATAGAAAAATACAGCATGATTTTTTCTGACAATCCAACACACACACACACACACACACACACACACACACCCTAAACTACAGGTATAGTAAAATGTTCAGTCCTATTGATTTGGGCTAAGAATTTGTTTCCTTCCTTAAATTAACTTTTCATTGATCACTTCTATGACCTTAACTTGTACAGTTTTGCTGGCCTTCTTCCATTAAAAAATGACTTTGATATTTATTTTTCCCTTTGAGAAGTGCAGGGGAAAACCTTCTGGTGGCCTTTCAGTGGCATCAAAGGAAAGTAAATGTTTGCAGCATGGGCCTCCTAACTGTATTCAGGCAGCGTTCTCTGGACTCTCACTGAACAGAAATGGCCATCTCTCTCTGGGTTTGTCTGAGAAGTCCAGCTAGGAGTTCAAACTTGCTTTAGGAGCTCACTGCACAAGCCCACATTCTGGGTGTCCCCTGGGCTCTCTATGATATCATTGATTCTTGAGGCCACATGCCTAGAACAATGCTTCTCCAACTCAAGCTGGCATATGCATTAGGAATTCCTGGATAACCTATGAAAAAAATGCGGCTGGTCAGGCCCCAACCCCTGAGGATCCAAGAATATGCCTTTCTCACAAGCTCCTAAATTAGAGGCCAGTGCTGCTGCATCTCAGCCCTCAATTAGAGAACCAGTTCTTTAGTTTGGTCATGGAGGCAGAAGTTTGGGGCTTGTCTCCCTGCACTAAGATGGGGGAAAACACTAGTTCTGGAGTCAGAGATAAATGGGCTCAAATGTGTGCATAGCTTTCAACATCACTCAGAGTCTGATCTCATATCTTTTTGTTGTCATTATTTCTCTCTTGGGAATGGGGGTGATAAGATCTGTTTCAGGGGATGGCAAAATAGCTCGCTTGGATAGTGCACTGCTGTGCATATGCACAGCCCAGATTTGAGTCCAGCCTCCACCACATTGAAGGAAACTTTGGTGTTGTAGTCTCTCTTTCTTTCTCTCTCTCTCTCTATCTCCCTCTCCCTCTCCCTCTCCCTCTCCCTTACCTCTCCCTCTCCCTCTGTCGAAAACACGATTCATGGTATTTGGAGGCAGTTAATGTGTAAGTGCCTGATACAAAAGCACCCCCAGTATTAGGGAGTGCCTTATCTTAACAGTCAAGTGTTTTCTTTAAAATACATACATTGATTATAGACAGAGAGAAAGTGAGAGGGGAGGGTGAGAAACAGAGGTACAAAGAGTCAACCGCAGCATTGCTTCACCATTCATTCCCAGTGAAAGTGGGAGCCGGGGCTTGAACCCTGGTCTTTGTGCACTGTAATATTTGTTCTTAACTAGGTGTACTATCACCCGGTCCAACAGTCAAATGTTTTACATATGCCAAGATTAGTGACCTCTTTCACGGCTGATTTATTGTGCTATTCTAAACAACTCATAGTCACACACACACACACACACACACACACACACACACACACACACACACACACACACACACACACAATGGCTACTGAAAATACAGGCTTTCAGTCTAGGAAGATTTCATACAGTTAGATTAATTCCCAAGGGTTATTGACAACTTGTGACTTGAGGATAAATTGTTCCACATCTCAAGATCAGGAACTTTATTCCCCACCCTCAAAGTAAAGGCTTTGGCTTTAGATGATTTGCAGTTTCAAAGCTTTCTTGGTCTCATAATTCTAAGATTCCGTGTCTTAATTAAAACTCAGGTATTTTTTGTGAAATAATCTCTTATGGGTGGGGAGGGGAGTGTCATTCTTCTTTGTACCCATTCTCTTACTTTTAATATCCGTAAACTTAGCAGCTGTCTTTCAGACTGGGTTGCAGTACAGAAAAAGAACACCTGCTAAATATAAGTAGTTCTCTGTCATCAGCAGGTTTACCTCTCTCTGAAATGCCCCAACCAAGTATAAGCTGGCATATCTGTTATTTCATAGTGACATCTAGTGGCTTTTCCTTATCAAAGAAAAACATAGACATTTCCCTAGTAGCTCATCTGAAGCCCAACTGGTTTTGATGCAGGACATTAATTCAACAATCTTTCATTAATCACTTGCAGTACGTCAAACATTCTAGCAGGCCCTGAAGAGCATGTGTTGATGAATGACACACTGTCACTGTCCATAGTCCAATGGGGGAGGCAGATAATCTCTGCATAATCATAACACACTGTGATAGTACAGTGGGAGAAGAGCAGGGCAGTCAAATAGAGTGAAATCTTCTGGGAAGCTCAGGAAAGACCACGGGAGGTTTGGTGGAAGAGATAAGCTTTGAGTTGAATTTTCAGATTTTCCAGATGCCACAAACCTACTCTCCCCTGCACCTTGTTGTTTTGATCAAGGCCTATGTGGACATTGCTGAGAGGCATACATGACGTGGTGAAGATATAAAGGGATATAATCAGAATCCAGGCATGTTTTGACAGGCTTAGATCTGGTTTCAGGTAAGAAAGCATTCAACAAGATCACAAATCAACTTCATTGGTCCAGCACAAAGTAGATTGGGCTTCAAAATGGTGAATGTGTAAAATATTGAAGGATTTTTTTTTTACTATGTATTAGTGATATGTCCTGTCTGGCCACAAAACTGATATGATCAGAGGCCACACTGAGAGAAATAGTCTCAAGAATGGGGAATGTCTATCTCCACTTGTCACTTGTCAGATCAAGCCTAGAGGGTATGTTCAGCTAAAGTGGGATGCTTTCAGAAGCAAACTAGAGGACAGTGAGGGGACCTAAGGAAAGCAATCTAGAGAATAGTTGAGGGGGGCCAGGTGGTGGCATGCCTGGCTCACTACACATAGTACAAAGTGCAAGGACCAGTGCAAGGATCTGGGTGTGAACCTCTGGTTCCCCAACTGCAGTAGGGGACACTTCACAAGTGGAGAAGCAGGTCTGCAGGTGTCTATCTTTCTCTCTCCCTCTCTAGCTCCCTTCTCTCAATTTCTCTCTGCCTATTCAATAAATTGGGGGAAAGTGGCTACCAGGAGCAGTGGATTGATAGTGCCAGCACTGAGTCCCAGTGATAACCCTGGAAGCAAAAGAGAGAGAGAGAAAGTGAAAGAGCGAGAGAATAGTTGAAATGCTTCTTTACTTTTTGAATTTTTTTATTATCTGTATTAATTGGATAGGGACAGCCAGAAATTGAGAGGGAAGAATGTGACAGAGAGAGAAAGTCAGAAAGACACCTACAGCCCTGCTTCACCTCTTGTGAAGCTTTCCTCTTGCAGGTGGGGACTGGGGGCTCGAACCTGGGCCTTTGCACACTGTAACATGTGCGCTCAACCAGGTGCGCCACCATCTGGCCCCTGAAATACTTCTTTAGCATAAAGAAAAAATGAACCCTCTAAGTACTTAAACATTCTCTCTAGATGTCTGAAGCTACACACATAGAATTAAAAATCTGTCCCCAAGCAGGGTCTCATGGTCTGAAACCACTTGCTGATAACTCCACATTTTTTTAAGGGTAAACTTGTTTTAAATTGAGGAATGTTCTTTTACGACACAATTGTTTTCTTAGAGGTACAATTTCACACCATATGTTCATCAGAAATGGATTTCCTCTTACCCACCTCTAGAGAACCATCTTCTTTCATGGACACTCAGCTCCCAACACCCTTTTTAACTTAGCCATTCTCTACCACAGTATTTCCAGATCTGCAGGTATAGACTGAGGATTTCTTTATGGTTCCCTCTGTCTCATCACTTGCTTGGAGTCTTAAATCCTGCATATGAGTGGAATAAATCTGTCGCATATTTATCAGCTGACTCTGAGTATTTGACTTACCCATCCTATCAGCTCTCTTTTAGGGATGCCCCCTAGATCAGCTCACACCACCAGAAAGATATCTGGAAAGCATCCTCCAGTTAATCACTTTCCTCTCCCTTATATCCATTTTGTCACTAAGACTTCTTAAATTTACTTCTCAACAATTTCTCGTCTTTTGTCTTGCTTGATGAGGTGAATCCCAGCTAACTTGCTCAATTCTATCTCCAAACCAGATACATCATCACGACTCTAAACCTATCTCATTTTGTCATGTCTCTGCTTGAAACATTGTCAAGTCCTTCGTGTTGTCTGTGGAACTGAGTGTGAACGCTTTCATATGGCGTCTGAAGCCTTTCACAGTTATGTTCTTGGCTATCTTCAGCCTCAGTCCCCGCAACTGCTCCTTAATTCCCAAGAAGAGGTTGTCATTGTCCTTCCTCTATAATTTGCAGGTTAATTTTTACATCATACTCCATCTCTCTCTCTCCTAGCTTTACCTAGTTCTTCCTTGTTTTTCAAAATGAAGCTACAGAAACTCTTCTACGATTGCTAGGCTAGACTAAAAAATGATTGCAAGGTGGTTTCCTTGCACCTTCTACTAGTCTGGACCCTTGAAATACCCCCCTTAGACTCCTTCACCCTAACCTTATCAGCATGCCTAGTGTCAGGGCACACTAGGTGTTAGAGCTAATGAGTACCACCTTCATTCTGTGCCAATTTGCCTTCCAGGTCATAGTCCAATGGGGTTTAGTTTTGTTACTCTGTACAGAAATACTGGTACTCCGACATCTCCTATTAAAAAAAACATTTTAATTATCTTTATTTATTGGCTAGAGAAAGCCAGAAATTGAGAGTGAAGGGGAAGATGGAGAGGGGGAGAGACAGATAAATCTGCAGCCCTGCTTCACCAGTCTCAAAGCTTTTCCCTTACAGGTGGGTTCTGGGGGATTGAAGCTGGGTCCTTGCACATTGTAGCATGTGCACTCAACCAGATGTGCCACTGCCCGCCCCCTCTCCAACATTTTCTAGTATCTCTTAACTCGAAGTAATCACCATCTTGGATCCTTTGTTTAGTAAAACCTTCCAAGGTGTGACCCTTACCTACCCCAACCCCACACTCCCAATGCACTATACAGTTCAGGGCACTACTGGACATTTAGGTTTCAGCTGATCTTTTCTTTTTTGTCTCTGGGGTCATTTTGTTTTGTTTTGTTTTGTTTTAAAATGGCACCTACTGTTCCTAGGTGAAGTAATTTGGGTGTTTGGGTATGTTTCTTCCAGGAAGAGGCCTGCTGGCAATCACTGAATTCTAGAGCTATGTCACTTGAGTTTAAGGACCTAGGGGAGGGAGGAAGGGAGAGAGAGAGAGAGAAAGAGAGAGAGAGAGACAGAGTCAGAGACCAGGTGGTGGCACACCTGGTTGAGCACACATGTTTCAATATGCAAAGACCTGCATTCAAGCCCCCATTCCTCACTTGAAGAGGGAAAGCTTTGTGAGTGGTAAAGCAGTGCTGCAAGGGTCTCTCTGTCTCTATCCTTCTCTATCACCCCCTTTCCTCTTGATGTCTGGCTGTCTCTATCCAATAAATAAATAAAGATGAGAGAGAGAGGCAGGAGAGGAGGAAGAGGAGGAGATGAAGAAGGAGGAGGAGGAGGAGGAGAAGGAGAAGGAGAAGGAGAAGGAGAAGGAGAAGGAGAAGGAGAAGGAGAAGGAGAAGAAGAAGAAGAAGAAGAAGAAGAAGAAGAAGAAGAAGAAGAAGAAGAAGAAGAAGAAGAAGAAGAAGAAGAAGAAGAAGAAGAAGAAGAAGAAGAGACTGAGGCTATCCACCTTGAAGTGCCCCTATCGTAAGAAGACCTTCAGGTGATAGTTATTACATTGCCATGGCATTGAAGACTCTGAATATCCTCCTTCTCACTCTCTCCATGTAAGAATCAAAAACATTGATTCTGGCACTAATGCAGCTGGTTGGATTTGATCTGCTTCCAAGGAAATGCGAGGAAGAATTTTTAGGAAGGGTGACTTCCATTTTGCTTGCCAGTGCACTCTAGGCTTTGCCAGAAGATGTCACTGTAGGCTTAAAGCAGCAAAACAGATTTGAGAAGGAGGGAGGGTTGTCAGCTAAGCATGAAGGTGACTCCATTAGGGGGCCTTAAAACACCCAGCAGCCCCCATTATAATGCAGGTCTGGAAAAGCCAGTTGAAAGATTAATCCAAATGTGTCACTGGACTTCATAAATTTCTTTTCTTTTCCAAATAATCCCACTAATTGGCACTAAGCTATTGCCCCTGGCCTCACATAAAGGCTCAATAAGTATGTAGTGAATGAGGAAGGAATTAATACTAAAACTAGAAGGAGACGGAGGTAACCCATGGAAATAGTAGTCACCTTTGTTGGTAAAGGTCATTGGGAAGCACAAGTTGTTACTCAGTAGCACTGGATCTTCAGAGAGACGAATCTCAGTGGCACCAGCAAAGTCAAGTCCTAGGAAAAGTAGTAACAGAAATGATGGTGGACTTGGTCCCCTTTCAGAACTCACACCTGGATTCTTCTGTGTCCCATGCTTGTTGACTGCAAATATATGTATTGATTGGTTTAAAAACCCTTTTCTATGATTGCTGTTTCTTTAATTTCTTTAATTTTATTTATTTATTTTGGATAGAGACAGAGAGAAACTGAGAGGGTAGGGAGAGATAGGGAGGGAGAGGAAAAGAGAGACACCTGCAACACTGTTCCACTACTCGTGGAATATCCCCTTCACCTCACCTACCCAAAGGTGGGGGCCAAAGACTTGAACCTGGGTCTTTGCACATTCTGACATGTGTGCTTTACCAGATGAGACACCACCTGGTTCCTTCTGTGGTTTTTTTTTTTTCAAGGCACTTGTAAAAATACATCCAGAGTTTGTGTATTATGAGGAATGACTTTTCCAGTTCCCAACTCTCTTCTCCTCTTATCCCGAATGGTTTACCAAATAGTATTTAGGGCCTCCTCAGTGAATACGATAGGTCACCTAGGTAGGGTGTCTGCTTGATGATGTATGTGACCCAGGTTCAAGCCCTGCCTCCATGGAACTGGGGGGGGTATCTTCAATATTGTGGTGACTACCTTTTCCTCCCTCTGAAATTTCTCTCTTTCTCTCCTCCCCCTCTTCCTTTCTATCTAAAACAAAGCAATGAAGTACCAGTGACACCCCCAAAAATTAATCAAATGAGTTCCTAAGCTTCTAATTTGTGGTACCCAAAGACCAAAGTACAAAGCTAGATTAGATGGGATGAGAGTTAGAGTATAAAATAGAGTCCTTGTTCTTGAAAATGTAGCGATTTCAGTGGGGGTGCAAACAAATCATAGCAGCCTGGCATCAAAGATGTGTTAACAAAGGCTGACAGGAGAAATGCTGTGGTCACACAGAGGAAAATGAGATGACTATCAGGATTGGAGTTTCTCTCAAAAGGAAGATAGTACCTAGGCTGTGACGTGAAGCATGAGTAGAACTTCCCAGGCAATGAAGGAAACACATCAGAGGGTAGAAACACCTTGTATAGACTAGAGGTATAGAGAGTAGTCCCCAGAGTGCTCACAGTGTTAGAAACCCAAGATCTGGGGGAAATGTGTTCTCGGGAGATAACAGCCACCTTTCTTCCTTTGCCTGCCTCACTGGCCAGTCAACATCATATACTGTGCAATTCTCTCACTCCACTTGTGTCGCTCACATCCCTGACATCTTGGTCTTTGTGCTTTGTCCATAGGAATTTCCACTACATCACCATCCTCCGAGACCCAGTGTCCCGCTACCTGAGTGAGTGGAGACATGTCCAGAGAGGGGCCACATGGAAAGCATCCCTGCATGTCTGTGATGGAAGGCCACCAACCTCTGAAGAGCTTCCCAGCTGCTACAGTGGTGATGACTGGTCTGGATGTCCCCTGAAAGAGTTCATGGACTGTCCCTATAATCTTGCCAACAATCGCCAGGTACGCATGCTCTCTGACTTGACCCTGGTAGGCTGCTACAACCTCTCTGTCATGCCAGAAAAGCAAAGAAACAAGGTCCTCCTGGAAAGTGCCAAATCGAATCTGAAGCACATGGCATTCTTCGGCCTCACCGAGTTTCAGCGGAAGACTCAGTATCTGTTTGAGAAGACCTTCAACATGAACTTTATTTCACCGTTTACTCAGTATAATACCACTAGGGCCTCGAGTGTAGAGATTAGTGAGGAGATCCAAAAGCGTATTGAGGGACTGAATTTTCTGGATATGGAATTGTACAGCTATGCAAAAGATCTTTTTTTGCAGAGGTATCAGTTTATGAGGCAGAAGGAGCATCAGGATGCTAGGCGGAAGCGTCAGGAACAACGCAAATTTCTGAAGGGAAGGTTCCTTCAGACCCACTTCCAGAGCCAGAGCCATGCCCAGAGTCCCAATCTAAGTCAGCACCCAAATCTGAATGCTAATCAGAATGTGACGCAGAGTCTCTTTCAGAGTCTGATTCAGAATCTGACTCACAACATGAGTCAGAATGCAACCCAGAAGCAGAACCCAGGTCAAGAGCAGAGTGATAGCAATACCAGCAATGGTACCAATGACTACATAGGCAGTGTAGAGAAATGGCGTTAAATGGCTCCAAGGGCTTTCACACAGTTCTCCCAAAGCGCCAGTAAAAGTATGGCAAATTTTAAATAGGAGAGAGTCCAAACACTTCCTGCTTTCTTCATGCTTGGAAGTTGGAAAGCAAAGTTAAGATGTTGCCTTTACAGTTGCCTTTCAATTAAATGTTACACTGTGTGTGGGTAAAACAAACTTCGATATGTAATTAAATTGTCTTTTTTTTTTTCTTTTGGTTTGTTGAACTATTTATAAAACCCAAATGCCAAAGCAGGCTCACCATGAAATTGCTGTTTAGATATTTTCTGAAGTTCTTAAATTAGTCATGGAGACAAAAATGAAGTCATGCAATGTGGCTATTTGACTTATGGTTAAGAAAACAACTTTAAATTATTCATGATATACTGCTAAAACTAAATATTGAAAGTAGGCCCCTTTTTTCCTGGGACAAACCTGAGTATCTGAGTATGAACACACACACACACACACACACACACACACCCACAAAGAAAGAAAGAAAAGAAAAGAACTTTAACTGAACATGAATCCTTTAATTTTCTTTGATTTTTAACCAGTAATCAATTTAAATATAGTAATAACCGATGGTAAATTTTGACAAACTATGGTAAAGAAAAAAATTCTCTCCCAAATATGGATAGTGTAATGTAGAAATATTGGCTTTTAAGGTAGAACAGAACTCATATCTTGTTACTTAAGAGATGTTTAAAATTTTAACCTTTTTCTACCTTCTACTCTTTAAAGGTTTTAAACAGGGTTAGCTCATATGAAACAAAACATTTTTTGAAGTGGAATACCAATGTAAAGGTCTAATTTCCAGACATTTTCTGGGCACTGTAATCTCAACAATTCTGGAATCCTTTGGCGCTTGCTTCACATTCATTTTAAGGCTTCTTCCAATTGTGCTCATTTCAAACAAACCCATTTATAGAATCTTTCTTCATAATCTAAACGGTGTGTTGCTGAATTTATTGTGATATATAGTCCTAGATTAAAGTCAGGACTTTCTTTCTATAGAATTGTCTTATCAATGTTTGTGTAGTGAAGTCCTTATCAAAAAACTGCTAAACCGGATAACGTATCTCAAAATATTACTGAAGTTCTTCTTGGTCAGATAGAATTGAACCTGAATGTGAAGTATTAACTTTTTGTACATTTGTATTGTAGAGTTTCCAGTTGGGCTGATTATTTCTAGCCCATTTGTTCTTTTTTTTTTTTTTTTGACAGATTGTAGACAATGGTGAGAGAGAAAAAAAAAAAGATGGTAGAAGAAAAATTTGGGTAGCCATAGCTATTCACTAACACCAAAAACTGTACCTCAGTACTTTGAGTTAGCCCTCAGTCAGGTTTTGCTAAGAGAAAATGCAGAACAAGATTCTGTAATGAGGTTGCATATAAGGAACATATGAGTTGGGGAAAGTAATACAGTAGTGAAAATCTACACAGAAACTTTTAGGATATCAACTATGAGTTAAGCAGAGCACAAATAATTATACAATGCGCTGTACTATCAAGCATATCATTCTGGGCAGTTTCCATTTTATGGCCCTTGTTATACTCTTCTAAGGACACTAGTCCCCTCAACCCCTGCCCCATTATCCTCAAACAAGGCAACAGGAACACAGCAATTATGTTTTCAAGAAGGACATGATCAGAAATGTGACCACAAAAGCATGTCTTATACAGTCTGCTCATTTGCATGATCACTTATAATAATATGCCCACAAACTACACAACAATCCGAGTATTTAAGTTTAAAAATAGATTTCCTTGACTCTGCACCTATATAGCTTAATTTAGCTCTGACTGACAGTGTTGTAGGCCTGGGAATTCTGAGAACTGGAAAACTGAAAGGAAGTTAAAAAATTAAACACGCCTTGAAGTCCAAGTGTTTTTGAGTGAAACTATTTTGTGTACATTGTGTTTTTTTTAAATAAATATTCTGTAGATCCCTGTGGTATTTCAGTTTTGTTAGTTTTAATTGATAATGTTTGCTCTTAATACTGATGTGTACTGCTGGGAAGCAGGACAAAGCCTGAGCCAGTGGAAAAGCTTGTTAGAGAAAAGCATTGTGTGTTGTTGCTGTGGTGTGCATGGTTTGCAGAGATTAAGTGCATTTTCTCTGTCTATACTGATTACTGTATATAGGGGATATTATAAATATAGAATTTGGTCACCATCATGTAAATCCCATGATTTCAACTGTAAACATCTGTCCAATGGTGTAGCTTTACAAACCATTTACTGATTTTTGTGTAATTTAATGATAGATTCAAAATAAAGTTTAAATTACAGCCTCTGAGTAATTTTGTGATTTCAAGGTTTGGAGCCACGAGACATTTATGACATTACAACAGAATTATCGTTTCTCAAGGATTTTTTTCCCCCTCTGGGTCACCAACTGTTTAATTAAAATGCCCCACTGCAGTTGTAGTCTACCATATTAACAGGGCCATATCTCTGGCTGATTTCTTTTGGGAGTCCATATATTTTTTAAAAGTAAAAACAAAGTTGTTAATAATAGACAAGATTTTCTATAGGTATGATTCAGTCTGTACTCGCAGAAATTGGGTGTCCCAACAACAAAAGGTTATTGCTTATTGTTCTGGAGGCTGAAATGCCTGCATCTGGGGCACCAGTGTTCTTAAATTTGAGTAAGGACCCTCTTTCTTGCTGCAGATATCTGTCTTCTTCTGTACCCTCACATGACAGGACTGATGAAAAGTGGTATGAAATATTTAGTAGATGGTGCTTTAGTAGAGTTTTTTTCTAATGCAACTTATTCATTCTGCAATGTTTTCTGGGGTTACCATGGTTTAAAAAACATTGAAGTAGTTATTAAACATCTGGAAGCATGCAGAAAGTTTCTTATCTATCCTCTGTCCACAAGACAGAAGTTAAAGGAAAGCACTGGAGTGTTAAAAGACTTTGAAAGCTATAGATACAATATACTCAATGTATGTATTTTTTCAGAACAAATTTACAGTTGGCACTATAGATAGTTTTAATTTGTTCGAAGCCTTTTCCAAGAGTAATTTAGCTATCACTTTCATGTGATTCGAGCGAATAAAGCTGCAATGGTGAGGGGTTTAACTAGATGCATCAAGTAAACAACTTGTAATTCGAAAGCTTTGTCCATTGATTGAATATTGAGCATTAACTATGTGACAAAGATCCTGATTGCATAAGAGACTCATAGCCTTGCGGAGGAAAACATGGAGGACAAGAACTTGAAATACATAGGAGATCAATATCTATTCCTCTTATCCCTTACAGAGAGTACTTTTGGAGAGCAGACTACACTTACTGAAGTGGATAAAAAGTAGATCTACATTGTCCTTCAGAACAGAAAATTAAGATGGGATGTTATAAAATAAGCTGTAAGCAAGAAAGAACTGATTGACCTAGTAAGAGTCTCAATAGGAGGCTGACTCCTATTGACTCCTATAAGTAAGAGCACGATGGTAGGAGTTACAAAAGAGCTATCACTCTTGAAGTAATGATCTCCTCACTCAGTGGTAGCTAGATAGGACAATGTAGCATAAAAAGCATCATGAGGCAGACTTGAGACAACTACATTTTCCACTTGACCAAAGCGAGGATGAAACCAACAGAGTAGCCCAGGTTGGTAATACGTAACTTACCGATTTCTTGCACTGTCCCGAGAAGTTCCTCCTTTGCCATTTCACTGCTCATTACACTGAGCAAACAGAGATAGCTATACATTAGTGCACAGACACTGCAAGCCTAATGTCCCAGAAGCCCTAGCCTTGATCACTGGCACCAACATGTGCCAGAACTGAGCATTGCTCTAGTCTCTCTAGATTTGTCATTTATTTTCTCTGCCTCTATCTTGCTTAAAATTAATTAATTAATTAATAATTACACACTGTGTCCTATAAGGGCTGCACCAGTTTGCATTTTCACCAGCAGGGTACCAGAGTTTCTCTCCAGTATTTGCCATTTCATGCCTTGGGGCAACATATGGAAAGTCCTTACATAAGAATGGAAATATCTTATCATTCTGAACTACCACTCTTAAGCATATACCCCAAAGAACGTGGACGGCTTATAGAATAGTTCATTTGTGTAGCGCACTGTTTGTTGTTGTTATTGTTGTTGTTTGTTTTTACCATGTGCTGAACCCAGGTTCAAATCCAGTTCCCACTGCTCTAAAGGAAGTTTTGGTGCTGTAGTCTGTCTCTCTCTCTCTCTCTCTCTCTCTCTCTCTCTCTCTCCCCATCTTAAATAAATAAATAAATAAATAGCATTCATGGAAAGAAACAAATAATATGAAAACACTAATTTGAAGGGACATATACACGCCTATATTCATGCTGCATTCATGATAGCCAAGGACAACTGACTGAACAAAGAAGTAACGGTATATCGTTCAATGGAATACTATCCTGCAGTTAAAAAGATGATATTCTATCCTCCAGGAGAAAATGGATAGAAGTGAAGTAAATAAGGAAGTGAAAGACTGCCACCAGATGCTATTATGGTTTTGCCCATATGTGAAATATATATATTGAAGCACATGAATTTGCAAAAGGAAAAAAAAACGAGTAGCTTAACTGTTTTGGAGGCTTTATGAGAACTGTGATGGTTACTTGAAAGGGGAGGCACAGAATTTTAGTGGTGGGGGCTATATGGAATTCAAATTCTATAATCTTATGATCTTGCAAACCACTCTTGAATCACTAACAGAAATAGATACAAAACAAAACAAACAAACAAAAAAAAGATATTTGGTAGAAGAGCTTTAACAAGAGATGAAATGCATGCTGGCTCCCAATGTAACTCTCCTGAGATTTTGAAATTAAATCCCCTCAATCTCTCAAGTGCTGGGAATCAAGTGGCCTGTCAGATTTAAGTGTCAAAGGAACTAGATCAGTACATCATATTTTTAAAAATTATTTATTTATTCATTCCCTTTTGTTACCCTTGTTTTATTGTTGTAGTTATTATTGTTGTTGTTATTGATGTTGTTGTTAGATAGGACAGAAGGAAATGGAGAGAGAGGGAAAGACAGAGAGAGGGAGAGAAAGATAGACACCTGCAGACCTGCTTCACCGCTTATGAAGCGACCCCCCCGCCCCTGCAGGTGGGGACCCGGGGGCTCCAACCAAGATCATTACACTGGTCCTTGCGCTTTGCACCACCTGTGCTTAACCCACTGTGCTGCCGCCCAACTCCCAATACATCAGATTTTTTTAAAGGTAATATAGCTCCCACAGCAATGAAGAAAGCTTTGGAGCTGTGATGTTTTACCTCCCTGTCTCTATGTCTCTGCCCCACTAGGTGAAAAAGCCCAACCAAAAATATGTAAGATTATTTTTTATTTTTGACATTTATTTATTTATTTATTTGTTGGATAGAGACAGAAAAATCCATAGGGACAGGGGAGATAGATAGGAGAGAGGTAGAGAGGTAGAGAGGTAGAGAGGTAGAGAGAGAGAGAGAGAGAGAGAGAGGGAGAGACCTATAACACTGTTTCACCATTCTTGAATCTTCCCCCTGCAGGTGGAGACAGGGTGCTTGAACCTGGGTACTTGCACTCTGTAATGTGTGCATTCAACCAACTATGCCCCCACATGGCCCCTGAGGTTATAACACATAAATCAAAGTCTCCTAAGTGTGCATAATCCACATCACTGTCGCAGAAAACAAAGCTATTGGCTATTTCTCAGTACAAATGAGACCTATGAAAGCAGCTCAAGTAGAATCCCCAGACTACAAACCTGGAACAATATACATTCCTCCACCTGCTTTTTGTAAATAAAATTTTGTTGGAATATAGCCACACTTGATTTTTTTCCCCACATATTCCTCTGAGTGCTCTCATACTAAAGTAGCAGGGATAGTTGCAACACAGATCTAATGACCTGAAACCCTAGAATATTTATTCCTGCCCTTCAAAGATAAAAACTGGTCACATCCTGTGCTTGATAAGCAAGCAGAATTTTCTAGATTGTGAAACCTTGGCATGGTATGTATGCAGTGACCCCAAAGTCTGAGAGAACTGAAGGGTGTACTTCAAACGACATACTCCCTAATAGAACAAGTAATACTGATTGAACACCCACTCTGTGAAAGTCATTATTAAGCCCAGGAATCTGGAAGAATCTGATCTTCCCAAGAAGATCATGGGAATCTGAAACAAATGCTGTGTCAGAGTGTAGTTAAAGCTTATTTGAAGGGTAGAAGGCTAGCATAATGGTTATGCAAAATGACTTTCAAGCCTGAGGCTTCAAAGTCCCTGGTTCAATCCCCAGTACCACCATAAGGTCAGTGACAGGGATCTGGCAATGAATGAATGAATGAATAAATGAATACATATGCATTTAAATAGCATAATTATTTATTCAGTTCTTTAGTGTGTTTGCCTGGTCATATTCTTATAAAATGATTATATATGATCATATTCTTATAAAATGAATATATATATATATATATATATATATATATATATATATATATATATTATGTCCTAAACTGGATTGTCTCTGGGACTCTGTGAGAAATAAAATGATTGGAATGAGGGGGTTGAAGAGGGCTCAGAAATTTGATGATGAGAGTGGTGAATTATAAACATAGTGTGTGGGCATAAAAATACCCACTGCAGTCTGATAATTTTGTGTGCGTTTAAGTTTTGATTTAGTGTTTCTTGTTGGATTTGGTCAGAGATAAGATACCTGTACCACTGCCCCATTGCTCATCAAGCCCCCAACTCCCTCTGAGTGTGGACCAGGGACTCGAACCCAGGTATTCACAGATTGTAACATGTGCATTCTACTAGGTGAAAAACTACATGGTCCTGAAAGCTGATAGCTTTATAAAACAGTGTTAAATAACCAATAAAATATTTTTTATAATTTTATTAAAGGTGATGTTAAAGGTCTGTAGTACAGCTGTTGACTCATGGGTACAATTTCTCATCTCCCCATGATGGGAATTTGCAAAACACATTCACCCCTAATTCAGGCCCCTCCTCCATCATCATGCATGCACCAGGATACCAAAGCACTACCCCACTAGGCCCTTCCTGCCTTCTCTACTCAGAGTCATTTCTTTTGGTGCAATACACCAAACCCAGTCCGTGTTTGACTCCGTGTTTTTCCTTTAGTCCTTGTTTCTTAAGTACTACCGATGTAAGGGTTATACACAGCAGGACACTACTCAGCTATAAAAAAATGATGAAGCTGTGGATGGAGCTTGAAGGAATCATGTTAAGTGAAATAAGCTAACAATAGTTTTAATTAAAAAAAAAACTTAGGAAGTCCGCGGTAGTGCATTGGGTTAAGCGCACATGGCGCAAAGCGCAAGGACTACCATAAGGATCTGGGATCCAGCCCCTGGCTCCCCACCTGCAAGGGAGTCGCTTCACAAGAGGTGAAACAGGTCTGCAGGTGTCTGTCTTTCTCTCCCCCTCTGTCTTCCCCTCCTCTCTCCATTTCTCTCAGCCCTATCCAACAATGACATCAGTAACAACAATAATAACTACAACAACAATAAAAAAGACAACAAGGGCAACAAAAGGGAAAATAAATAAATAAATAACTTAAAGGAGGGAGTGGGGGGTAGCGCAGCAGGTTAAGCGCACTTGACGAAGAGAGCAGGGGCCTGTGTCAGGATCCCCACCTGCAGGGGAGTCGCGTCACAAGCGGTGAAGCAGGTCTGTAGGTGTCTATCTTTCTCTCCCCCTCTCTATCTTCCCCTCCTCCCTCCATTTCTCTCTGTCCTATCCAACAACAATAGCTATGGCAACAATAACAACTACAAGCACAACAAGGGCAACAAAATGGGGAAAATAGCCTTCAGGAGCAGTCGATTCGTGGTACAGGCACCGAGCCCCAGCAATAACCCTAGAAGCAAAAAAAAAAAAAAAAAAAAAAAAATTAAAGGAAAATAACCTAGACAACTCTTATATTTCCCAAGTAAGGACTATGATTATGTAATTTCTTTCAGACCACCTTGCTCCATTCATTCAAATCTAACCATTCCTCCCTCCTCTGTTCCTCATTCTTTCACACAGGCAACACCTATAACAAGAACTGAACCTTATTGTTACTTGATTTCCTTTTCTGAACATTGAAAACTCAACTGTATAGTGGTTTTCCTAAAAAAAAAAACATAAACAAAACAAACAACAAAAAAATACACATTAGAATCTAGTGGGTGGTTTGCCCTAAGGCTCCAAGCTGATTTATTGCTGATGTTATAAGTTGAACATGTAGCATGTGGATCCATACTACTTGAGTGCAAATCTTGGCCCCAACAAACCAGCTCTGTGACATTAGGGAAGTCGTTAACCTCTCCATAGTTCAGTTTCCTCTTCTGTGAATGGAAAATATAATAGCTCCAACTTCAGAGGACAGGTTTGAAAAGTAAATGAGTTCACATTTGCAAAGCACTTAGAACAGTGTCTGTGACAAGGTGATGGTGCACTCAGAAGGGCACTCGCATTACCTTGCACAAGTACCCAGATTCAAGGCCTTGGTCTTTACCTGTTGAGGGAAAGCTTCACAAGTAGTGAAGCAGTGCTGCAGTCACTCTCTCTCTCTCCTTTCTATTCCTCTCTTCTTTCTCAACTTCTCTCTATATCAAAAACAAACAGAATAAATTTTTGTTAAGAAAGAACAGTGTCGGGAGTTGGGCGGTAGCACAGTAGGTTAAGCACACGTGGCACAAAGGGCAAGGACCTGAAGGATCCTGGTTTGAGATCCCCACCAGCAGGGGACACGCTTCACAGGAAGTGAAGCAGGTCTGCAGGTGTCTATCTTTCTCTCCCCCTCTCTGTCTTCCCGTCCTCTCTACATTTCTCTCTGTCCTATCCAACAACAATGACAACAATAATAACTACAACAATAAACAACAAGGGCAACAAAAGGGAATAAATAAATAAAAAATATTTTTTAAAAAAGAAAGAACAGTGTATGGCTGGGAGTCTGGATCTACCTGTCAACGCCCATATTCAGCGGGGAAGCAATTACAGAAGCCAGACCTTCCACCTTCTGCATCCCATAATGACCCTGGGTCCATACTCCCACGAGGTTAAAGAATAGGAAAGCTATAAGGGGAGGGGATGGGATACGGAGCATTGGTGGTGGGAATTGTACCCCTCTTATCCTATGGTTTTGTCAGTGTTTCCACTTTATAAGTAAATTAATTAAAATTAGAAAAAGAAAGAACAGTATCTGACACGAATTAAACCATTTGTGCATTTATAAAATAACATCACCATTGCTATTAGTTTGAAAACTAGGTGTCTGATGAAATATGTGTTTTATAGTTGAAGATTGACTCTGATATGAATACAGGAGCTTGGGAAATGGAAAGGAGTACACAGGATGAAACTTGGACTGTGTATGGGAGGGGTGTATGGCACCAATGCAGGGGATTCTAGGGAGGGAAATGAATAGGGGGTTTAAGCAGGGCAGGTGTGAGAGAGTTTGGAGTCCTTGAGGAAGAGGGGACAAGAGTAGGTAGCAGACACCTGTTATGCAAAACTAAGAAACCATCCACATGTATAAACAAGGGTGCTGTAATTCATTATACTATAATACAAAAAATCAGAAAATACTGTCAAAGAGCAAGCGAAATAGCTTACCTGGACTCTATTAATTTTACTATGCATATAACCCTGATTGAAGTCTGGTCCCCACTGCACTGGAGAAAATCTGGATGCTATAGTCTCAGTCTCTCAGACTGGCTTTCTATCTATCTATCTGAAAAAGTCAATCCAGAGTGGAAACACCAGTGACAACAACAAAAATAATGATACTGACAAGAAAATAAGCCAGAAGTTGCATATGTATGTTGCAGTACCATTGCACCCAGAAGACCCCCTTTTCTGCCAGTTGTCTCCAATAGCCACCACAGTTTTCAAATCTAATTGTCACTTTGGTCATTACCAAAAATGGTGTTTCATTTAGATAGTCATCTTGAGTTTATATGTTTTTTCCCAGAAGGTACAGCACCACTTATTTAAATGGCTGCCTAGTTAGACCATTGAGTACACACCTCACAGCGTCCATACCCAGCTGTCTGTTGATGGCACTCAGGATGATTCCCTGTTTTGCCTATTGTGATTAGTGCTGCAATCAACATAGGGATGCAAGTATACTCTTTTTGTTTTTTTATTTGCTGGGACTTCGCTGCTCCAAGTCAATTTTTTTTATTTCAGATAAAAGTAGAGATGTAGAGACAGACAGAAATTTTCTTTGATCATGAGCTTGACAAATGGACATACACAAGGAAGCTATCTTCACAGACCAGGACTATATAGATCTTTTGGAATCAGTATGTCCGTATCTTTTGGATGTTTGTCTAGGAATGATATTGCTACACCATAAGGTATTTCCATTTTCATTTGCATCATGATTCTCCATACACTTATCGATAATCACTGTACCAGTTTGCATCCCACCAACTGTGTGCCAGAGCTCCTTCCTTTTTCTCCAGATCCTCATCAACACTGGTCATTGTTAGGCCATTCTCACCAGTGGGAGACAATATCTTATTGTTAGTTTGATTTGCATTACCCAGTCATAATTCATGGGGAGTGCATTTATTTCCATGTCTGTGGTCCATCTCTATCTTCTTTACAGAAGTGTCTCTTCAGATATAACAAAATATATTCCTTTTATTTCCACCAGGGTTATAACTGTTCCTGGAAGGCATTTCTGTACTTTTTTTTATCAGAGAGAGAGAGACAGAGACAGACACAGAGACACAGAGAGAGAGAAAGACAGAGAAAGAGAGAGAGAGAGAGAGAGATCTGTATTACTTCTTCACCAATCATGAATCTTCCCCCCCGTGTGGTCCCATGGTGTGGTTAGTAGTTTAAGCCAAAATCTTTGCACATAGTAATTTGTACTTTCAACCAGATGGGCCCCCTATTGTGTGTCTCCAACAAAATATTTTAAAAGTATAAAATACATGATACATATGATACATAATTAAATGTACAAAAGCCGATATGTTCTAAGATTGGCTTCAGTGTTTTGAAAAGCTTTAGAAGTACAGGAATTAACTGATTCCTGAAGGAAACACTTCACTGTGGTGAAGGGGTGGGTGGCCATTGGGCTTCCCGGCACGGTGGAGGGTGGGGGGGCGGGGGTGAGTGGTGGGGGTGGGACACAGTCTTTTGGTGGTGGGAGTGGTGTTTATGTACAACCCTATTAAAGTGTAAACATCATATAAACCACTATTTAAGTAATATGAAAGGCGAAAAACTGATTATATGTCTAGAACTTCTTAAAACACAGACTGAGTCTTTTTAATACATAGGCTGTCTTTGATATGTTCTCGCTCAAAAGCCTAGACCAGGGAGAACAGAAGCAACTGGTAGCACAGCTATATACAAGATGCTGGGTACTATACCCCAAACCCTATCAAAGGGACTTTCCAAAGTTAATCCTATCACCAAAAAAATGTGATGATAACAATAACTATGCATTGTCTTCTTGAACCCTAAGACAACAGGAACCTCACATTTCCACTATAGAGTCTATATTTCCCCCAGTCCTGGAACCTTAGGGTGGGGCCCACTTTTCTGCATGCTGCTCTCAATTCAAATCAAATAATGTTGTATCCTCGGATCGCAACCTAATCAACACAAGGAGTGCCACCCCAGCATGCTGCACTTCAGACTGTGACCAGAGACTTCAGGTGTGGAATGATAACCCTTCAGCTTCATCACTCGGGTGACACCTTTCCTTTCATAGTATTCTCTAATTCCATTCCGGGTGTGCAATTCCCCAATAAAGTCCCCAAACCTAGATATAGTCCAGGTCCCCTGAGATAGAGCATAGGTTCACCCATGCCCATAAACTAGGGGAAAAATATATACCTGAAAGCAGAAGTACACAAGAGCATACAGGGAATACCCCTCAACACTTCATCTGCACTATTCTAGTCTTTAGGACCATGATTGTTCAACAATTTTTTGGCTTTGTATGTTAACTCTCTTTTCAGCCACCAGGTTCCGGATGCTGACCAGACTTCCCTGGACAGACGACCCCATCAATGTGTACTGGAGCTCCACTTCCTCAGAGCCCCACCCTACTAGGGAAAGAGAGAGACAGACTGGGAGTATGGATCAACCAGTCAACGCCCATGTTCAGCGGGGAAGCAATTACAGAAGCCAGACCTTCCTCCCTCTGCAACCCACAACGACCCTAGATCCATACTCCCAGAGAGATAGAGAATGGGAAGGCTATCAGGGGAGGGAGTGGGATGTGGAGATCGGGTTATGGGAATTGTGCAGAATTGTACCCCTCTCGTTCTATGGTTTTGTTAATGTCTCCTTTCTTAAATAAATAAATAAAAAGAAAAGTAATTGTTTGTGAAGCCATCTGGTCCAGGACTTTTGTTGTTAGGGAGATTCTTAATAACTATTTCAATTTCTTTGTCTGTGATTGGTACATTTAGGTTTAGGGGTTCTTCTTGTTTCACTTTTGGAGGGACTTATGTTTCTAGAAATTCTACCATTTCTTCCAGATTCTCTAGCTTGGTGGCATATAGTTCTTCATAGAAGTTTCACATGATTTTCTGGATTTCTGTGGTGTCAGTTGTGGTATCTCCTCTTCATTTACAGTTCTGTTTTATTGAGTGTTCTCCCTTTTTTTTTAAGTGAGTCTGGCTAGGGGTTTGTCAATCTTGTTTAATTTTCCAAAGAACCAACATTTGGCTTCATTGATCTTTTGTATGGTTCTCTTATTTTGGATGTTGTTTATTTCTGCTCTAATTTTAGTGATTACTGTCCTTCTCGTTGCTTTCGGGTTCCTTTGTTCTGTTCCTCTTCCTCTAATTCCTTAAGGCATGCAGTAAGGTCGTTTATTTGATCTTTTTCTTGTTCTCTAATATGTGAGTGCATGGCTATGAGTTTCCTTCTCAGTACTGCTTTAGCTGTGTCCCAAATATTTTGATAACTTATGTCTTCATTTTCATTTATTCCCAGGAACATTTGAATTTCTTGCTTGGGTGTCTCTCTGACCCAGCGGTTCTCAAGCAGTATGTTGTTGAGTTTCCAAATTCTGTGACTTTTAGTAATTTTGTGTGTTGTTAAATGTTAGCTTTACTCCACTGTGGTCTGAGAAGATACTTAGGATGATTTAAATACTCTTGAATTTGTTGATACTGTCTTTGTGGCCTAACATGTGGTCTATGCTTGAGGATGTGCCATGTGGATTTTAAAAGAATGTGTAGTCCAGGTTTTTTTGGTGAAGAACTCTGAAAATGTCCAGGAGGCCTAGTCTGTCCATCTCTTCATTTAATTTTCTTGTTTCTTTGTTGATTCTCTGCTTCGTTGATCTAAGTATGAGAGTGGTATGTTAAATTCTCCCACTATTATTGTATTATTATTGATGTATTTTTGTAGTTCTTTCAGAAGGTGTTTGATGTATTTAAATGGTCCTTCATTGGGTGCATAGATGTTAATAATTGTTAAATTTTCTTTGTTGATTGATCCTCTAGTCATTATGTAATGAACTTGCCTATCTTTTATTACTTTATTTAATTTAAACTCTATTGTGTCAGAGATGAGAATGGGTGTTCCTACAATTTTTGTGGTCCATTAACCTGTATGATAGTTTTCCATCCTTTCACTTTAAGTTTGTGTTTGTCTCGTTGGGTCAGATGGGATTCTTGCAAGCAGCATATGGTTGGGATGTGTTTTCTGATCCATCCTCCCACTCTGTACCTTTTAATGGGTGAGGTTAAGCCACTGACATTTATTGTTCTTATGGACTTAATGTATTGTAGTGCCATTATTCAACAATTTTTATTTGCTCTGATATATGGCAAGTATTATGGTGATATTCTTGTTTATAAGAGGACTTTTAGAACCTCTTTCAGGGCAGTCTTGGTGATGGTTGCTTCCTTTAACTGCTGTCTGTCTGAGAAGGTTTTGATCCTTCAATCTAGTTTGTAGGAAAGTCTAGCAGGATATATTATCCTTGGGTGAACTGCTTTTTCATTTAGGGCTCGATAGATATCTTGCCATTCTCTTCTGGCTTTTAGAGTTTGAGTGGATAAGTCTCCTGATAGTCTTATGGGCTTTCCCCTGTATGTGAATTTCTGTTTTTCTCTTGCAGCCTTTAGGATCCTTTGTTTATCTTTACTTCTTTTCATTGTAACTATGCTGTGTCTTGGTGTCTTCAGGTCTGGGTTGATTCTGTTTGGGACTCTCTGGGCCTCTTGAATCTTAATGTCCTTTCTGTTGTTTAGGTCTGTGGAGTTTTCTTCTATAATTTCCTCTAGAATGTTTAGTTCCCCTTCCTCTCTTTCTTCCTCTGGTAGGCCAATTATACAAATGTTACTTCTTTTGAGATCACCCCATATGTCTCTGTTGTTGTTTTGTTTTCAGTGTCTCTCAATCTCTTTTTGAGCTCTTTTACCTCTTAGTTTTCTCTAGATCATCCTCTGTCTGGCTAATTCTGTTTTCTGCTTCTGTTAGCCTGATTTCCCTACCCTCAGATTCTTTCTTCAGTTCAGTTATAGTAATAGCTTGTTCTGCTAATTGGACTTTTAGCTCAGTTATTTCAGCTTTCATTTCTCAAATTACCTCAAGGTAGCTTGTATTTTCCTTCAGGGTCTCCTCTGTTATTTCCCTAATTCTGATAGCCCTTTCCTCCACAGTTGTTTTCATTTCTGTGATTATTAGGTTTATTATTGCTTGCATATTTTTCTTATCTATGGTTACTTCTAACTGATTTGGAGTTTCTTCTGGGCTCCTGTCTTGATTCATTGTGGTAGCAGTTTTATTTGATCTTGATTTAACCACTTTTTATTGATATGTTTTTATTTTTCTGTTCTGTCTTTCTTCAGATTTTGTGTTTTGAGTACAAGTCATGCTATATTAAAGATCTTTATGACAAATGCAGTCACCAACCTCAGAAATTACAGCAATAGTAACTGAAGCAGGGATTGATGCAGTTCATCCAATACAAGTTAGCCAAACAACACCTCTAGTCCAAGAAAAAGAAAGAGAAAGGAAAGAAGAAGAAGCAAGAATAGACAATTATGCAAATCTACTGTCCACTGTAAATTCTAGGGATAGGAAGAGGAGAAAGAGAAGTAGAGAATAGAGACACACACAGAGAGAGTACACTCTGAGTCAGATTTCTTCCCCAAAATAATTCACAAATGAGTATCAGTAAATTCAGAAAACAAAAGAAGGAGGGAGGAAGAAAAGAAGAAAGAGCAGTGAAAGAAAAAAGCTTTTTTTTTAATTAGCTAGGAGGAGGAAAAAAGGAGAGTGGAGGGAAGAGGTAGAGAAAAACAAGTTCCTCTCACAATGGATAGGACACCTACTCACCTAGCAATGAAAAAAAAAACAATAGTTAATTTTGGTCAACCTGAAGGAGGGCAGAAAAGGGACTTGTGTATATAATAATAGTAATAACAAAATAAAATAGAGTGAAAAACCCTAACAGTCAGTCTGAAGCTTAAACCGCTCCTGATTGGCTGCAGGCAGCCTGAGCAAAGACAGCCAATTATAAGAAGTATCAAAAAAAAAAAAAAAAAAAACTCCAGGTAGTCTCTCTCCCAGGCAGAGATGAGGCTCTGATTGGTCAGGTATTTTGTCACTCAAATAGAGCTCTAGCCACTTAGAAAGATAAGAGAAGTAAAACAAAAAGGGAAAGGCTTGGAATGACACCCCTGTTAAGCCAGGAATCTTGGTAAAGAAAATAGCTCAGTGGGAAGCCTGCTAGGAGTGGCTCTCCCTTCCTGGGCGCTGGTTCTGGGGTGGGGGAGGGGTGAGCTCAGAAATAGTTAAAAAATTTCCCTTTTTTGTACCCCTGGCCTCTGTTTTCCAACCCAAGAGTTAGTTATAGGACTTCTCCTTGGTGTCACTCTGAGAACCACTTATTCACCCTCCTGCTGATGGTTCAGTATCCTACCCTATCAAGAGAATGCCAGGTCACAAGCTGCTGCTTGTTGGAGCTCATGCCAGCTACTGCTTCCAAGTCACCATCTTTGCTCCACCCCCGGCTTCAATGTTTTTAATCCAACTTGTGATAGAAAAACACCAAAAGGTCTGATCCACAAAGTGTTGATTGAGTCATATGTGAAACTAAGTTAACTGAACACACATACTTGAAACAAACAAATGAAGAAATCAAACAAAATACAACCCATATTTAGATTGTGAAAAACTATCATGGTTACCTAGGGGGGTAAGGGATGGACACAGACTTTCAGTGGTGGAAAGGGTGTGAAATTATAATCCTATTGATTTACATTATCATAAATCACTATTAATGTGTCATATCAGGTGGGGGATACTAATACTTCAAGTTTTAATACTTCAAGATTTAATACTTCAAGTTCTCTAACTGCCTAGATCATAGCTCTAAGTACAATTATTTACTTTAGCCTAAGTATTACATGTTTCATATTTGTAAGATGATCAAACTCTGCCACTGGGCTTAAATTGTTCATAACTCTAAAAATATATCTGCATATATAAACATCTAAGTCAGCTACAACTTTAGGCCAGACAGATCAAGGTCATTTGGCCCTGTCAGTACCTAAAATACGAGGATGTTCAGATATCACTGAAGTGCACAAAACATCGTGAGGTTTAGTATATTACTGTACATGTTAATCATTGGGTTAACATAGAAAACAAATACCCAGCTAACCTGGTTATAATAATAATTAATTATTCCTATTCTAAGCTATTTCTAAGAGCATAAGAAACCCCTTCCATTCTCCTTAAGATCCTCATTTTTCCTAGTGCTGGAACCTCTTAGACTATGCCCATATTTCTTGATATTTCTTCTTTCTGATTCCTTATTGCCATATCACTTCTGCTAACCTCAATAAAATCGATTCTACTGCTGCCATCCCACATCATGCTGCTACTGAATTTTTACTGTGGACTATAGCCAGAGATACAGAGCCTGAGTTGTCAACCTCACAACTCTTCAAAACTGGTGACATCTTTCCTACATCCACGTTAGACAGCACATCATCTAACAAAGTTAGAGATACCTAGATATAGGCTTGAGTTTAGGGTACTGGGTACAGGTGTACATGTATCCAGAAGCAAAGGGCAATTATATAACTCAATAATAGTAATGGTACTCAATAGTCCTCAGTAATTAGACTTAGACCTAATAAGCCCATAATCCTAGTTGAAGTGTGTAGGGAAATTGTGAGGATGTGGTAGAGCCTGGCAGGGCTTAACCTGAGGGGTGTGTCTGTCCTGTTAGTCTCTCTACTGAGAGGTTGAGCAAAGGGACATGGGAACCTCAAAAGGTTGTCCCATCTTATCAGACTCCCTGCCTCACAAAGCACCATGCATTTTTCTGCCTCCAGGAGTCCGGCATTCCTTAAAACATTAAGCCAGCTCCCCCTGCTCCACCCTGCATTCCTTGATACAATGGCCGCCCTCTTATTATCTACACATCAATCTTCTGCTTTGTCTTATGAATGACTAATTCCTAATTCCCTGTAGGGTATTATTAATCCTACCAGTTAAACCCCTAACAACAGTTGCTAAGGAAGTCCCTACCTTTTATTTTACCTTTCTCTGCCCCTTTCCTAACCATGTATGTTATTGTCAAACCACTTCCATTTCCGACTTGTCTCTTCCCTTTTTCCATCCTGGGGAAGTGCACGGGCAGACTGGGAGACTGACGCCAGCCACTGAGGTCTACGCCATGTGGCTTAGCCAGGTGTGCTACCACCTGACTCTTGGGCGGTCGGATGAATAAAGATTTGAACAGCCTTGCCTCCACGAACTTGGTTCCTGGGTCATCTCTCTCTCTTGCATTGCTAGCCTGACAGAAGTGCTTAAGGAAGTCATCATAAATTCTCTGATCGATTAGACTTAGAGCAAATTATCTTGGCAACCTAGAAGAAAGACCCAAAGGAGACATATCTCCCCCAAAACATTAATTCTGGTTGGGTTCAACAAATGACACTCAATACTTAAACAACTGGAAGCAAATATAAGAGCATCAGATAAAGAAAAGGCTACAAAAATTGGATAAAGGCAAGAGACTGGCTCACTTAATAATGGCCCTTTTGGTCAATATCACACCACCTCATCATCTGGGAACCTAATCAGGGAATCCTTGGATTCCCACACAAATATGATGGGCTTGGGCCACTAATGGACCACTCTCTGCACCACACTAGCCACCTCCATCAGGAACATCATCATAAGCTCTCTTGTGGGCCTGCCCAGGACCTTTCCCTCGCCATAAAGAAGCAATGGTAGGGACTGCCCTGCCACTTGAGGAAGACTGGTCCTGAAATGAGTGAAGCCCGCAATATTTCCAGCTTTGACCATGAGCTGCTAGCTCAGACCAATAGGGACTCTGAAGTTATACAGGCTCTGGTACTAAATATATATATGCCCTGGGTCAGGTGGATGGAGGTAAATAATTTTATCCATAGATTTTTTTTCAAGAATGGGAGCTATTCTCTGCCTTAATCCAATTTTCTATCCCTTTACTCTAACACCATTTTTTCCAGGCAATATTTTTATCCAACCTAACTATCAAAGTCAAACAAAAACTACCATAGTCATGGGCCGCTGAAAACCTGCCTAAAGTGGACTTCTTAGATTTCTTCCACCATGTGCTTCCTAATCTTATCTTCTCTTTTCCTACTTTTTGGTTCCTGTTAATTAACCATTTTCTCTCACTTTATATCCTGCCAGACACCAAGTTGCATATGCTTCCATGATTACATCCTGACCTTTCTGGGCAGACGGCCTCACCAATATGAACTTCAACTCTCCAGAGCCTTACCCCATGATGGAAAGATAGAAACAGGCTGGGGGTATGAATCAACCTGCCAATGCCCAGTTCCAGTATAGAAGCAATTCCAGAAGACAGAACTCCTACCTTATGCACCCCCCAAACAATTCTGTGATTCCCAATGGGGGAGAAATGATAGGATGAAGAGGATAAGAGGGCCCTGAACTCCAGCTCGATCAAGTCCCAGAGAGAGAGAGAGAGGAATAAAAGGGGGAACATTTGGATGTAGTAACAGGGTCATGAGTATCTTGGAGGAGAAGAGAGGACTAGACCTAGAAGAAAAAGGGGGTAATTATGTACAAGTCTAGATAGATGGTTATAGAGATGATGGTTAACTCATGTCTGCAGGTTTGGAAGAACTGTGGTGGTTTGCAGTGAATGGATTGGGAATTCGAAACTCTAGTGGTGATGACAGTGTGGAATTATACCCTTGTTGACCTGTGATTTTGTAAATCATTATTAAATCACTAATTTAAACAAGTGTTGACTGAGTCACATACTCTCTCCAGCAATGAAAATGCATCCCCTACCTACCTCTCTATCCAGCATTAGTCATATATGGGTCTGAGAAGGTCTTGGGCACTGAGGAATATCCCTTCCAGGTCTAGGTTGGCTCTCGGAAGCCCCACTTGGCAAGTGTGTAGCCTGGGTGAAAGCAAGCTATCCAGAAGATCCTGTTAAAATGCATACATGCCATGTACAAGGAGCAAGCAGAATCACCCATTGAGAGTTAACACTAGTTTATCAGATTAGAAGTCCCAAAAAGGTCCAAAAGTCTTGTAAATTGAGGTTGCTTGGATCACAAAAAAAAAAAAAAAAAAAAAAAAGAATAGTTTGCTTCCCTCTTATTTGAATTTTAAAATTGTGGTCTTGTTTCTTCAAGGCCTGGATAAGGTTCAATAATCCCCATCAAACCTCATTAAATTGTGTAAATTCTGTTCTCATTATGCCTGGCTACATCTTGTGACTTCACTAATCTCACTAAGATTTAATGATGCCTAACTAGGTCTAAGGAAAGTTTAACAGTTTTTGTGACTTAAAAATGCTCTACTGGATTCCATGTGACCTGAGAGGAATTGTCAAGTCATAAAAAAGAGTACTCCACTGTAGCATGCTAGGTCCTAATCCAACCAGTTGGAACCAACCCTAAATAACCATTTTATAGATTAATTCTTAACAGAAGTGTGTGTGTGTGCGTGTGTGTGTGTGTATATGTGTGTGTGTGTGTGTGTGTGTGTGTGTGTGTGTGTGTGTGTGTGTGTGTGTGTGTATTTTCTCTCAGGCTTGTAAGTGGTCTTCTGTCCTAAATCTAGTTGAAGCAGGGTCATGTAGTCATCAAAACATCGGGAGTCAGTCTCAAAGAATTATTAATTTGATCAAACTGGTAGATTTAGGCTTTCCAAAACTGAACAGGTACGAAGCTTGTTTAAGTAAATAACTTCAACATTAACATGTCAAGGAGCAGCTTGATTTAACAGGTGTCAGTAGTGGCCAATTCTCCTTGTTGCCCATTGCATTAGAAAACATGTTTTCTCCAGACTCCCAGGAACGTAGCAGTAAGTGTGGCCATTGTTTCGATTTCCCAGAATTCCGGATTTCTTTGTTGCCTACTTGGGTGACCACATCTCCTTAGCTGTTCTCTCATCCTCAGACTTTTTCATAAACACTGTACTCATCTACTTAAAACTGTTTCTTAAAACTTAATCCATGGCCTTTTGGTCCCAGAATTTTTTCCCTGATGTGTTTGTTTCAAAAATGAAGATTCCCTGAGCCCTACAGCAGAGTATCTGAAGTTGCATCTCAGGTGAGTTTCTGCCTATTTGGGGTGAGATTTGATGATTTTGAGGTGATTTCTAAGAGACTCAGGCAAGTTAAAGAGCTATAGTCCCAAATCACAGGTCTCATCACTGCAGTGCCCTACTTAGAAAAGAAAGAAAGAAAGAAGGAGAGAGAGAAAGAAAGAAAGAAAGAAAGAAAGAAAATAAATGAAACTGGTCAGGACTCTGCACCATCTATAGCTAAGTGCAGAAAGATCACTATAATCTAGTCCCTCTCTCAGTTCTCAGGCTTGCCATTGTGTGCCATCATATGTGAGCTTGAACCTCTTTTTCAAGCTAAATATTCTTACTCGTTCTCTTAGCCTCACTTTCTCAAAGGAATTTGAAGAGGAGTTTTTGAGATTAACATTGACTCTAATAAGTTCTATGTAAGAATCTTAGGTAGGCTGATTGCCATCTTTTAAAAAAATTATTTATAGAAAAGGAAAAACTGACAAAACCATAGGATAAGAGGGGTACAACGCCACACATTTCCTACCACCAGAACTCCATATCCCATCCCCTCCCCTGAGAGCTTTCCTATTCTTTTAAAAAATTATTTAATATTTATTTATTTTCCCTCTTGTTGCCCTTATTTTTTATTGTTGTAGTAGTTATTGTTGTTGTTGTTATTGGATAGGACAGAGAGAAATGGAGAGAGGAAGGGAAGATAGAGAGAGGGAGAGAAAGATAGACACCTGCATATCTGCTTCACCACCTGTGACTCCCCTGCAGGTGGGGATCTGGGGGCTCGAACTGGGATCTTATGCCGGTCCTTGCTCTTTGCGCCACCTGTGCTTAACCCACTGCACTACTGCATGACTCCAGAGCTTTCCTATTCTGTAACCCTCTGGGAACATGAACCAAGGGACATTACAGGGTGCAGAAGGTGGAAGGTCTGGATTCAGTCATTGTTTCCCCGGTGAACATGGGCATTGGCAGGTTGATCCATACTCCCAGCCTGTCTCTCTCATTCCTTAGTGGGGTAGGGGTCTGTGGAATGAGCTTCAGGACACACTGATGGGGTTATCTGCCCAGGGAGGTCCAGTTGGCATCTGGAACCTGGTGGCTGAAAAAAGAGCTAACATATAAAGCCAAACAAATTGTTGACTAATCAAGAACCTAAAGGCTGGAATAGTGCAGATGAAGACTCGGGAGTCTCCGTTTTGATGATAGTTCGTAGGCCTATTTTAGTTATATTCCAAAGGGTCAAGAACTATACTAGTCTTTTTTTTTCTTTCTGATCCTAGTATCTGATATGCATGTGGGTCCAAGTTATTGTCTGGGGAGATGATGTCATGGTTGGAAAAAGGGCTAGAAAGCTGGATCAGGGAAGAGAGTAGCTCCCAAATATGGGAAAGTTGTATAAGTATTGTTGACTATAAACCCCATCGATTTGATCTGATCTGGGGCCCATATTCAGTTTTTGAGCCTACGTGACCTCTGCATCCCTGTAGATCTGAGCTCACATTCTGTGGTCATAAGTAGGAACATTCCAATCTGCCCCAATTTCAGAACCCATCTTCCTCAGATGGAAGAGAGAGTATATTGTCCATCCTATCTTCAGAGGATGGAACATTCTCTACCACTGTTGATTCATGTTGAAGGCAAGGTACTTTGGGGGCCCACAGAGAGGTCTAGTGTTTTGTTGCTGATAGAGATGACCAGTAACAATGGAAAGAAGACTTTATTCGATGTCTAGGCCCATCTTGTCTGTTTGAGAATCTCAAGACTCCCCCACTAGGGCCCCAGATGATGGGATGGCCTGATAGTGACTAAAGAGCCACCATTAAAGTATGCCAGTCTCTTGCCCTTATTCAGCTTTTGTAGTCCTTACTTTGATAAGGTTAGCTTTGGAGTGACTGAGGAAAGTGTAATAGGAAGTAGGTGAGGATGGTGTCTAAGTCTAAGTAAACACTATTTCACTATGAACTTTATGGTGTCTTTTTAGGTCTCTCTACTTGCTTGCTTCATTTATTGACTCACTGCAGATTATTGTGCACTTTTGCTTTCAGGTATATATTTTGCCCTAATTTATGGATACATGTGAACATATGCCCTATCTCATGGGACCTGGTCTATATCTAGGTTTTGGGGCTTTGTTAGGAAATGAACCACCTTAAATGTAATTAGAGAATCCTATGAGAAAGGAAAGGTTTCACTCAAGTAATGAGACTGAAGGGCTGACATTCCACGCCTGCCATCTCTGGACACAGTCTGATGTGAAGCATGCTGAGGTAATAATTGTTGCGTTGATGAGGTTGGGATCGACAGATGCAATATCATTTGGTATGAACTAAGAGAAGCATGCAGGAAAGTGAGCCCCAAATGGAATACTATGCAGCTATTAAGAACAATGAACCCACATTTTATGACCCATCTTGGATGGAGCTAGAAGAAATATTGTTAAGTGAGCTAAGTCAGAAAGACAAAGACAAGTATGGGATGACCCCACTCATAAACAGAAGTTGAAAAAGAAGAACAGAAAGGGAAACTCAAGGCAGGATTTGACTGAGTTTCCAGTAGGGCACCAAAGTAAAAATCTCTGGGTTGAGGGTGAGGGTGGATGTTTTGCTTCACTGGTGGGGGGGATGGGATGGGACACAGTCTTTTGGTGATGGGAATGGTGTTTATGTATGCTCCTATTAACTTGTAGTCATATAACTCATTATTTAATTAATATTAGAGGGGAAAATTGATTTAAAGTCTCAAACTTTTTAATGCACAGAACATAGGCTGAGTCTTCGAAATGCTGACTCTCTTAAAAGCTTAGACCAGGAAGAACAGAAGCAACTGGTAGAATTACTCTATAAGACACAGCTATATACAAATAATGTCAAAGAACTTAAGTTACAGTGATATTTTGTATGATATAGCAAGTCTTAACAAAGGTATTTTCAAAGTTAACTCAATTGCCAAATAATTTGATTACAGCAATGACTATCTATTGCCCTCTTAAACTCTAAGACAGCAGGAACCTCCCACTTCCTCTATAGTGCCTATATTTCCCCCAGGCTGATTGCCATCTTAATAGGGTTTTAATGAACTCTAATGTGCCTTGTGTCAAAAACAAACTTCAACCAATTAGAGCAGGTGACAAAGTTTCTAACCTTTAATGTGGCTACACAGGAAAAAAAATCAACCTTAAGTAGCCACAGTTCTACCTGATTGAACCTCCAAATACCTGAAGTCTAATAGGTTATTCAAGTCACATTATAAGTTCTTCTTCCAAGGGCTGGGTTGTGGTGCACCTGGTTAAACACACATATCACCATGCACAAGGACCCAGGTTCGAGCCCCTACTCTTCACCTGCGGAAGGGGGGGGGGCTTGACATGCTGTGAAGCAGGTCTATAGGTGTCTTTCTCTCTCCCTCTCTCTCTCCCCCACCTTTCTATTTTCCCTGTCCTGTCAAATAAAATAGAAAGAAAATAATGGATAAAATAAATGCCAGCATTGAGTATCTGGTGACTAGACCAGCCCAAGGCTCTAGCCTATTCAGTGGATGGAAAGCAAGCCAATCCAACAACTATAGGCATTTCTCTTAATGTGCTCTGGCTTGCTGAATCTGTGTCCAGCTTCCACAAACTTGACTTCTTTTTAAAAATATTTATTTATTGATTGATTCCCTTTTGTTGCCCTTGTTTTATTGTTATAGTTATTATTGTTGTAGTTACTGTGTTGTCATTGTTGGATAGGACAGAGAGAAATGAAGGCAGGGGGAGACAGAGAGAGGTAGAGAAATAAAGACACCTGCAGACCTGCTTCACTGCCTGTGAAGTGACCACCCCTTGCAGGTGGGGAGCCCGGAGCTCAAAATGGGATCCTTACTCTGGCCTTTGTGCTTTGTGCCACCTGTGCTTAACCGGCTGTGCTACTGCCAGACTCCTTAAACTTGACTTCTGTTCTATAACCCACTCAGCTAACAAACATACACTGAGCACTTCACTATGACTTAGACCCAGTGACAGCTGGGAGGAGTGTGTCACAAAACATTTTATCGAGAAAGTGATTCCAGACAAACCTAAACTAGACTTCCTAGTTTCTTCCCATGTGAAGACCACTAATTTCACCTGCTCTATTACTACTTTGGGGTTCCTGATTATTAAACAATTTTTACTGGTTTATATCTTACTACCTTTCAGCCACCAAATTGTGGATGCTACTATGATGTCATCTTGAATTCGCTGACAGACGACCTCACCAGTGTGTCCCAGAACCTCACCTCTTCAGAGCCTTATCCCACTAAGTAAAGATAGAAACAGACTGGAGGTATAAATCAACCTGTCAATGTCCATGCCCCATAGAAAAGCAATTACAGAAGTCAGACCTTTCACCCATAAAGATTTTGGTCCATATTCCCAGAGGGGAAAAGAATAGGGAAGCTTCCAATGAAAGGATGGGACACAGAACTGGTGGTGGGAATTATATGGAATTGTACCCCTGTTATCTTATAATCTAGTTAATCATTGTTAACTAACTAATAAAAAATAAAAGAAGAGAGTAGCTCCCAAATATGGGAAAGGTGTTTAAATGTTGTTGACTGTAAACCCCATCGATTTGATCTGATCTGGGATCCATATTCGGCTTAGGAGCCTATGTGACCTCTGCATCCCTGTAGATCTGAGCTCACATTCTGTGGTCATCAGTAGGGAATGCTCCAAGCTGCCCCAATATCAGGACCCATCTTCCTCGGGTATAGCATAGAGTTTGTTGTCCAGCCTCTCTTCAGAGGATAGAACATTCTCTACCATTGTTGATCCATGTTGAGGGCAAGGTCCTATGGGGGCCCACAAAGGGGTCTATTGTGTTGTTCCTGATAGAGATGACCCGTAACAATGGAGAGAGGGATTTATTTGAAGTCTAGGCCCATCATGTCTGTTTGGGAATCTCAGGACTCCCCAAAGAGGGCCCCAGCTGATGGGGTGGCCTGATAGTGACTAAAGAGGCATCGTTAAAGGATGCCACTCTCTTGCCCTTATTCAGTTTTTGCAGTCCTTGCTTTGATAAGGACAGCTTGGGAGTGAGTGAGGGAAGTAGATAGGAAATAGGTGAGAAGGGTATCTAAGTCTAAGTAGACATTATTTCATTATGAACTTGATACTGACTCATTGTAGACTACTGTGTACTTTTTCTTTCAGGTATATATTTTGCCCTAATTTATAGATACATGTGAATATATGCCCTATCTCATGGGATCTGGTCTATGTCTAGGTTTTGGGACTTTGTTAGGAAGTGAACGACCTGGAATGGAATTAGAGAATCCTATGAAAGTAAAGGTCTCACCCAAGTAATGAGGGTGAAGGGTTGACATTCCATGCCTGATGTCTACGGACACAGTCTGAAGTGAAGCATACTGAGTTGGTACTCTTTGCATTGATTAGATTGGGGTCAGCAGATGCGATATCATTTGGTATGAATTGAGAGAAGCGTGCAGGAAAGTGAGCCCCACTCTAGAGGTTCCAGGACTGGGAAAATACATGCTGTATAGAGGAAGCGGGAGGTTTCTGCTGTCTTAGGGTTTAAGAAGGCAATAGATAGTTATTTCTATAATCAAGTTATTTGGCAATTGGGTTAACTTTGAAAAATCCCTTTGTTAGGACTTGCTGTATCATACACAACATCTCCATAATTCATGTCCTTTGATATTGTTCGTATACAGCTATGTCACCGGTTGCTTCTGTTCTCCCTGGTCTAAGCTTTTAAGAGAACCAACATATCAAAAACTCAGCCCATGGTCTGTACATTAAAAAGTTTGAGAAATTCAATCAGTTTTTCCCCTCTCATATTAATTAAATAGTGATTTATATGACTACAAATTGATAGGAGCGAACATAAATATCATTCCCACCACCAAAAGACATATTTGGGAGCTACTCTCTTCCCAGATCCAGCTTTCTGGTCCTTTTTCCAGCCATGACATCATCTCCTCAGACAGTAACTAAGTTCCGCTTGCATATCAGATTTCAGGCTCAGGAGGAAGAAAAAAAAAAGCTAGTATAGCCACAGGCCCTTTGGAATATAATTAAAATATGCCTACTAGCTATCTACAGAGTGGAGACCCCCTACCCCACAACTCTTCATCTGCACTACTCCATCCTTTAGGTTCATGACTAGTCAACAACTTGTTTGGCTTTATATATTAACTCTCTTTTCAACCACCAGGTTTCAGATGCTAGCAGGATGCCAACCAGACTTCCCTTGACAGATGACCTTACCAGTGTGTCCAGGAGCTCTGATACCCCAGAACTCTGCCCCACTAGGAAAAGAGAGAGGCAGGCTGGGAGTATGGATCGAACTGTCAACACCCTTGTTCAGCGGGGAAACAATTACAGAAGCTGGACCTTCCACCTTCTGCATCCCACAGTGATCTTGGGTCCATACTCCCAGAGGGTTAAAGAATAGGAAAGCTATCAAGGGAGGGGAGGGGATACGGAGATCTGGTGGTGGGAATTGTGTATCGTTGTACCCCCCTTATCCTATGATTTTGTCAATGTTTCCTTTTTATAAATAAAAAAATAAAAGAAAAGAAAGGCCAGCATAATGATTGTAAAACAATGGAGATCAGAATCATCAATGCACAACTAAGTTTTTAATATGTAATAAAGGTTCTTTCCAATAAGAAAAAGTGATTCCAGGGCCAAGAAACCTGCTTTAGACACCTCACTCCACCTCAGTGAAACCTCTCAGTAGACAGATATGCCTGCTTTCCTAGTAGCCAGTTGTCTCTTGTACTAGTGAGGCAAGCAAGGGTTAACTTCTCAAATACAAATACATTGGTACCCTGTATTTTTCTTAATCCCTTTGAGAACTTAACCCTTAGCTACTCTTTTGAGAAGTTAACCCTTGCTTGCTTCACTAGCTCAAGAGACAATTGGTTTTTAGGGAAAGCAGGCCTATGGTCTTTTCAATCATTATTAGATCAATTAAAAAAAAAAGAGTATAATTGGAAGTAATCCCCCCCAGCATAAAGAGGGCTTTATTCAAAGAGGACTTGGTCATTGACCTTAGAATCTGCTAGTTTTGAACTTGGACTAGAGTTGGTGTATTGCACCAAAGTGAAAGACTCTGGGGTGGGAGGAAAGTTTTAGGTCCTGGAACATGATGGCAGAGGAGGACATAGTGAGGGTTGAATTTTTATGTGGAAAACTGGGAAATGTTATGCATGTTCAAACTCTTGTATTTTACTGTAGACTGTAAACCGTTAATCCCCTAGTAAAGATTTTTTAAAGTTTTTTTTTATTTTATTTATTTATTTTCCCTTCTGTTGCCCTTGTCTTTTTATTGTTGTTGTAGTTATTATTGTTATTGTTATTGATGTAGTTGTTGTTAGATAGGACAGAGAGCAATGGAGAGAGGAGGGGAAGACAGAGAGGGGGTAAGAAAGATAGACACTTGCAGACCTGTTTCACCGCCTGTGAAGGGACTACCCTGCAGGTGGGGATCCAGGACTCGAACTAAGATCCTTACGCCAGTCCTTGCATTTTGTGCCACGTGCACTTAAACCGCGGTGCTACCACCGAACTCCCCCTAGTAAGTATTTTTTTTTAAAAATCTATTTCTGCCCCAAGAGTCTGCTGACAACCCAAACAAGATGTGCTCTCTTTATACAGGAAAAAAAGACCTATTAAGCTTATGGTTGTTACTATTGGAAAGTTATTAACTGTGCACCATTGCACTCAAGGCTGAGTCTTCTGTAGACATGAGTCTAACCAGGTCTGTGGGCATAGTAAACACTGCTTCCTGCATTAAGACTCCAGTGTGTCCCATCTTTCTGCCTGAGAATCCCATAACTAGAAGCTCTATAGAAGAAGGTTTTAACATTGGAACTTGAAGCTTTTTATTTGTTCCTATGAGAGGGTTGAAATTTCTGAACTTGGGTGACTAGAGATAGTGTAACAGCCCCACTTCAGTAAGAGAAGAACAGATCTTAAACAGTCAGTAGACATTTATGGCAACATAGGCCAATATCATGGCCAGATTTGAATCTCAGTTTAATGCATTTGGGCTAGTGTGATGAGGTCAGTTCCGGACAGTGCCTGTCAACACCACTTATTAAAAATCTACTGCAAGCCAAGTGCTTCTCTTGCCCCTTCCTATAACACTAGTGACAACAGCAGCAGCTAATTTATTTTTTAAAATGTATTATACCAAAGACACAGCACTAAATCCTTTATATGAATAACCTCATTTAATCTTCATAGCCACTCTGTGAAGCGAGGATAATGACTTCCTACATTTTACAGAGGAATATGCTGAGATCCTGGAGAACATAATTAAATTGCCCCACGCTTCAGACGTAGTTCAAGGCAGGAGCCCGAATCAAGCTTAGCTGGAAGACCAGAACTCATGATCTTTAAGTTACTCATTATTTAAAATGTTTCCTTTTGGGAAGGTCCCAACCTCTCAGAAAGGAGAGAGAACAGCGTCATGAATCTCATTTCCCTGTCACTTGGCCTCAGCAGTTGTCAACTCATGAACAAATTTGTTTAATTTATGCCTCTACCTACTTTCCCTTGTAATATGTACTTTTAGCCATTAACAGATAAACTTTGTAAATGTTTCTTTTTTTTTAATTTTTCTTTCTTAGTGGAGTTAGTGGTTTACAATACAACCTGTCATCTCTCTGTGATTCTCGCTTTCCCAGCCTAGGACCTTTTCCACCGTCACGTGCCAGAACCCCCGAGTCTCTCTATCGCATCCCTTTGACTCCTTCTTTGGAGTCAAAGAGAGTTTGGTGAGTTGTTTTTCTTTGGTGTAATACTCCACCCCCAGTCCAAGTTTCACCTTATGTATTCCCTCACTGCCCTGGCTTCCTATGTTCCACTTATAAGTGAGACCACCTAGCACCCGGCCTTCTTTTTCTGTCTCATCTCTCTCAACATGCCACCCTCAAGTTCAATCCAAAATGTGGCAAAGGAGATAACTTTTTTATTTTAATAGCTACATAGCTTTCTTTCTTTTCTTTTCTTTTTTTTTTTTTTAGCCTCCAGGGTTATTGCTGGGGCTCAGTGCCTGCACTACGAATCCACTGCTCCTGGAGGCCATTTCCCCCCTTTTGTTGCCCTTGTTGTTGTTAATATTGTTGTCCTTGGTGTTAGATAGGACAGAACAAAATGGAGAGAGGAGAAGAAGACAGAGGGGGGGATAGAAAGATAGACACCTGCAGACCTGCTTCACCACCTGTGAAGCGACTCCCCTACAGGTGGGGAGCCGAGCCTCGAACCGGGGTCCTTACACCAGTCCTTGTGCTTTCGCCACGTGTGCTTAACCCGCTGCACTACCATCAGGCCCCTAGCTACATAGCTTTCTATTGCATATCACCATGACTTTCTGAGCTACTTACCCGTAGTTGAGCATCTTGGGTTGCTTTCAAGTATGAGTTATTACAAACTGTGCCACTGTGAACATAGATGTGTAAAAAATACTTCTTTATTTAAACATATTTGTTTATGGGGCTAGGGTCTGGTGCACCTGGTAGAGAGCACACATTCTCATGCACAAGGACTCAGTTCAAGTCCTAGGTCGGGGTGGAATGCTTCCCAAATGGTGGAGCAGTACTGCAGTTATCTCTCTTTCTCTTTCCCTCTCTCTCCCTGCTCCCTGTCTATTTCTTTCTGTCTCTATCAAAAACAAGAAAGAAAGAAAGAAAGAAACAAACCACTGGGATAGGTGGATTAGTCATGCAGGCATGAACTCTTTTTTGTTTGTTTGTTTTTGCCTCCAGGGTTATTGCCAGGGCCCGGTCCCTGCACCAGGAATCCACTGCTCCTGGAGACCATTTTTTTTATTGTTGTAGTTATTATTGATGTTGTTGTTTTTGGGTAGGACAGAGAGAGGAGGGAAGACAGACAGACACCTGCAGACCTGCTTCACCACCTGTGAAGCGACTCCCCTGCAGGTGGGGTGCTGGGGGCTCAAACTGGGATGCTTATGCAGGTCCTTGCACTTAGTGCCTGCCACCTGTGCTTAACCTGCTGCTCTACTGCCCAACTCCCTACTGGAGACCATTTTTTCCCCTTTTGTTGCCCTTGTTTTTTATCATTGTTGTGGCTATTATTGTTGTTGTTGCTGTCGTTGGATAGGACAGAGAGAAATGGAGAGAGGAGGGGAGACAGAGAGGGAGGGAGAAAGATAGATACCTGCAGACCTGCTTCTCCACCTGTGAAGTGACTCCCCTACAGGTGGGGAGCTAGGAGCTTAAACCGGGATCTTTATGCCGGTCCTTGCGCTTCACACCACCAGTGCTTAACCCGCTGAGCTACCGCCCATGGCACAAAGTCTTGAGTGATAACCTTGAACTACTGATGTGCTGAACCAAAGCAAAATATTTTGGCAAAAGAGGACAACGAGGATGGGGGTTGTGGAGTCGGAGCTTTGAGGTCCTTATATACAATGGTGGAGTATGAGGGTGTTTTACAGACACCTTTCATTAGAGATGAGAAATTGTACCCATGCATCAACACCTGTACTATAAAAGATTAACTCCAATGGAAAAAAAAAGAAAAGAAAATATGTAATTTTATATAAGATAAAATGTCAGGATGCACCGCTGAGAAGAGAGAGCGGAGATCCGGAACGAAGAGAGAACACAAATCTTTATTTGCGTTGGCACCTCAGAGTTGGGTGAGAGAGAAACAGGTTGGGCCACGTGGAGGTAGCAAAAATGGCCACCTCATGCAGTAACCTTTCCTGCGTCTAAACACTGAAGTGAAGCGCCAGGCAAGAGAGAGAGGTACGGAAGAAAAAGGGCTTTTATGGGAAGGGGGAGGAGTAACCATAGCACTTCAGGGTAGGATAATAACTCTCATGAGAATGGGAAGGGGGGGGAGCAACCAGAGCACCACAACCATTGCGGGGGAATAGACAATGCCCTGAGGGCACAACATGGCAGAACAGGCACTCTGAGAATGTCCCAAATCTCAGGGGAACTAGCAGTAGCCCCAGGGGACAACATGGCAGATGTGACTGTGTCTGTACAATTTCCCAGCAATAGAAAGAGTGTGTTTCATGAGAGATAAACAAGAGCCCTTTCCCTATACATGCAAGGGCAGGGATTAAACCAGGTGTGGCGGGAATGCGATCACTGTCCTCTGTCAGTTGGGCTATTTCTCCAACTGTAGTAAATGCTTCAATATGTTAGTATCTCTAAAAGAATCCTTATCTCATGTTTCTAACAACACTGACAGGAAAATTTTATTAGTTTCCAAACTCGAAGAGAAGTGAATTGAGGTACACAGAACCTAAGTGCTATGTTTCAGGCTACTGAACTGGTAAGTGTCATCTTTGGGCCACATGAGAGTCTGTTTCATTCCAAAACATTTGACCTATTTAAAAAAATTCCTCAGATGGAGTTGTCACCTTTTACCAGAAGCTTCCTGCAGAACAGCAGTTGGGGGGACACAAGACTGTACATTTATGATATAGATAAGCTAGGACATTGTCTTTGACTTCTCTGGATTTTTATTAACAAGAGTTTATTTTCCAACTAGAACTGCTCAAAAAGCAATTGGATTCCTTCTGGTTCTTTGGATTGCATTCTGCCACGCACCTTTTTTTAGACTCACTGATACTCAGCCCACATTTTTAGAAAGGAATTGTTTTCTGCCTTGTGCTTAGAAAGGCAAGCTGGGATACTATGATCCTTGAACTCATTATTACCAGCCTCATAACTACTTTTCTATGTCACAAAAATTGAAGCAGTCAACCTTGGCCCTTGGTGTTAGGGGTTTTGAAGAGTAGTCCTGGGGGTGGGTGGCGGTGCACCTGGTTGAGTGCACATGTTACATGTACAAGCCCCCAGTTCCCCCCAGCAACAATAAAGCTTTGCAAGTGATGAAGCAATTGTCACAGGTGTCTCTCTGTCTCTCTCGCTTTCTATCACCCTCTTCCATCTGGATTTCTGGCTGTCTCTATGCAATAAACAAATATAAAAAAAACATATAAAAAACCTGAAAAGGTAGTTCTGTGCTTTGTTTTCCATGGACAAGTGCATGGCTCACCTCTGGAACATGAGAGAATGGTTTGATGTTTAAAAGTATTTTGGTTAGGTCTGAGTTGAGAAGCTCTATACTTGATACACTTCTTTTTAGAGCTCACCACTGTGTACAATCTATTTATGCATACTGTACTCTTTTTTTTTTGCCTCCAAGATTATCTCTGGGGCTCAGTGCCTACACTACGAATCCGCTGCACCTGTGGCCATTTTTCAATTTTTTTGGTTAGAACAGAGTTAAATTGAGGGTGGAGTAGGAGTTAGAGAGGGAGAGAGACAGAGAGACACCTGCAGACCTGCTTCACTGCTTATGAATTGACCCCCCCCACCAGCAGGTGGGAAGCTGGGGGCTGGAACCAGGATCTTTGCTACGAGTTTTGCACTCGGTGCACTTTAAACTGGTGTGCCACACCTGGGCCTCACTTACTGTACTTCTATGTAGTGAAGCAAGAGTGTGATCTCCATGGCTGAATCTGATACACCTTGAGCAGCAACATTCTTTTAAATCATCTGAAAGCACTAAGAAACCTCTGTTTCACAATCACACCAGTAGGCAAATGCATGTCACCTTTCCACTCCTTTCCCCATTTTATGACATTACCCTGAAGTCCAGAAAGGGCAAGAAACCTGCCCAAGGTCACACAGGAAATAGTGGCAGGGCTGAGATGACATCTCAAGTCAACTTGAGTCTGAATGCACAGTTCTTCCCTAGAGACTTTTAGTACTTCTATTTTACTGCTCTTTTGCCCCCTGTCTGCTACATTTCCCATCGGTCATTACCTAATGTGTGTGTATGGGGGGGCATTTCCTGGAACCCCCCCTGCCGGGCTAGCATGGGGGTGCCTCTTCCTGGGTGCGTGTTCTCTGGGTTGGAGAGAACTCGACCTGAGCCAGCCTGGGCTGCTACTCACTCAGTGATGCAGGAGAGAGAGTCTTGAACTCATGGTGGAGTGGTAATGCAATGTCTTTATTGATCAGAGAGACAATGCTTTTATAGACTAGAACTGGAAGTGGTAAGTCTGAAACGGAAATGGCTAGGAAAGGGGTGGAAAAAGGCAAAAGTGGGCTGGGAAGATAGAAACTTTCTTAGCAACTGTTGAGAGGGTTTTAAGTGGTGGGATTAATGTTATCCTGCAGGCAGGGAGGGTCTCAAGGTAGAAAGAAGATAGATCAAAAGAATAGAATGGGTGGGGACCTTTCACAAAACAATGATTATGTAAATAGGCCATAGTATCAGGAATGCAGGGTGGAGCTGGGGGAGCTGGCTTAATGCCCGAAACCACCCCCCTTCTATAACAGTCAAACTCAGTTCACATTCATAATTCTGCCTCTCACTTGCTATATACCTACAGTAAGTGACTTTTCCTGAGTCCAACTTCCCAATTTTGAAACAAATTACAATAAGACTTGCACCATAGATCTGTGGGAGTGGTCAAATTAGTTAAAACATGATGGGGGAGGATGACCTAGCAGGGGTTGAATTGTTATACAGAAAACAGAGAAGTGTTACACATGTACAAACGATTGTATTTTACTGTTGACTGTAAACCATTAATCCTCCAATAAAGACCTGAAAGAAAGAAAAAAAAAGAAAGAAAGAAAAGAAGAAAGATATAAAAATTTAAAGGGGGCTGGACGGTAGTGCATTGGGTCAAGTGCACATAGTACAAAGCACAAAGATCCCAGTTTGAGCCTCCCTCTCCCCACCTGCAGGGGAATCACTCCACAAGCAGTGAAGCTTTCTGTCTCCCTCTGCTTCTCCTCTCTTCTCTCAGGAGCAGGTGGCACACTAAAAAAAAGAAAAAGAAATTAAAAAAAACATGCAAAGCATAATATAGTACACATTTCAACACATTTCAATCTGATTCACTCAAGACAATAAACATTTCTAGTGCTGAAGAAATATTATCATATTTATTTTTATTATTATTGATTAATATCTTTGTTTATTCATGAAGATTTTATACAATGTCTACTCTGCATTTTTTCCAGTAATGCTTTATTTTATTTGTAGTGTAAGAGAAATACCAAGAGCACTGTTCAGCTTTGGCTCATGGCGGTGCCAGGGATGAGCCTGGGACCTCTAGAGTCTCAGGAATGGAAGTCTGGTTCAAATCATGTGCTGTCTCCCCTTACCTCCTGAGAACACTTTACATTCTTTTACCATCATTCGTTGAGCACTCAGAAGTTACTCTGTAGTTTGACTCATGATACCTAGAAGAAAATGCTCCCACCTAAAAATCTCTGCAACGAAAAGACTCAGGTTTTGTTTTTCTCTTTCTCCTAATGGGGTGCGGTGCTGTTTCCCACATAGTGGACACATCACTGTGGACAGTGATATATGTCTAAAGTCAGAAGATCCTTTCAGAGATCCAAACAAAGCCTGCTTGTCCACAGTAATGCTAGAATCTACTATCAGCAGGCGTGCATGGTATCCTCAGCTCGGCGTGCTGAGTATAGAACAGGCAACAGGACACTAGGCGCATGTCCTTTGTTTTCCACAACAACTATGGTTCTTGATCTCTTCCATGTATTCAGTTTTTGTTCTGAAACTGCTAGTAATCTTTTTTATCATCACATTTCATTCTCATTTCATGCGTTTGATTTTAAGTCCCAGTGGTGACTACTAGCTGACATTGTGGGATCTATTTACTATCTTTGAGCTCCATTGCCGACTCTTTGGTCTGTTGTTCATGATCTGGCTCCTGCTGAGTTACTCAGCTCACCTTTCAACACTAGTTCCTCACACCCTACACACCAACAAAGCAGCTATTTGAGTCCTGTCACCTTCTCTCTTTCACCTCTAGGCATTTTGTCTGAGGTGTCTTCTTTCTGTCTGAAACAGTCTCCCTTACCCCCTTACTTGCCTTCTCTAATATCACTGCATGATCACTACCAAATATTTCTCTGTATCATAAACACATACCCATGAAGACACCCTTTTTACACAGATGAGCTCCACTCCTCTTTCAGGCTTTGCTTCTTATCTGACCATCCTGTAAACTGGACTGTGCCCTCTCAGTCCCTGAGTCCATCCTCACCCCAGCACTCATCCCCAAACAGTAAAAGTATTTTGTGTGATTTCTTAGGCTCTTGTCTTTTTTTGATTTCTGTACACTTTTGAAAGAATGATTGGGTTGGTGATGAATTTGGCTGTAAGTTCCAGCATTCATCCCTACCTCTCCCACTAGATGGCAGACTCCCAGAAAGCTAGGCTAAGTCTTGTCCCAGGCATTTTCATAGTTTCAAATGCTTTGGTAGTCACTCACCTATTTACTAATCTGTTCACTAAATGCATATCAAGTGCATAATCTACTATATGCCGGGGCATGTGTTCATAGTGGGTATTCAGGTGCAAGTAATGGACGTGGCACCTGCTCTCTCTCTCATGGATCTTGTAATCCAGCCCAGCCAGCAGTGGAGACTGTCATTCATCAGAATGTCTAATAAATTGATGATAATGCCAACTTCAGCTAAGAGTTGTGAAGGGAATGTAGAGGAGCAAGTGATCCAGAGTAGGGAAGGAGGGAGTATTAAAAGTGATCCGAAAAGGATACCCAAAGAGCTGACATTTAAGGTGCAACAAGAAGGATCAAGTGCGGGGTTGGGTGGTGGAGTTGGTTAAGTGCACACATTACAGTGCGCAAGGACTCGGGTTGGAGCTCCCAGTCTCTAACTGCAGAGGGAAAGCTTTGCAAATGGTGAAGCAGGGCTGCAGGTCTGTCTCTCTTCCTCTCTATAGCTCCCTTCCCTCTTGATTTCTGGCTGTCTCTATCCAATAAATAAAGAAAATAAAAAAATTTAAAAAAGAAGGATCAAGTGCTTTTGGGGGGCAGGGGGAGGGAGTGGGTGATGCCACAGCAGAATACAGGGCTTGCAAACATAAGGTTCCAAGTTCCATCCTTGGCATTGTGTATGCCAGCAGGATGATCTGGTTCTCTCCTTTCATCAATAAGTAAATACACTAAACAACAACAAGAGAAAAAAACAACAGCACTGCTCAACTCTGGCCGAAGAAAAATCATGAAACATCAGAAATAACCAGTCAGGCAAAGAGGCAGGTGTCAAGAAAGAAAGAAATAGCACATTGGAGGCATTCAATACTTGTTTGCTGGATGACTTAATCAGGAACTGATAAGTGTCTCAGAGAATCCTGTTGCAAAGTCTCTTTCTCAGAAATGGTTAACTGAGATGGAAAACATCAGAATCACCACGATATCTAAGTGCTCTGTCTTGCGTTTTCCTCTGCAGGCCACTTTGCACTGTGAGCTATCTAACAGTCCTTCAGTTGGCTGTCCTTGAGATTATTGCAGCAGGGAGTATCCAGGCTGGCCATTCACTCCATCTGCTTCTTAACAAGCTCCAGTGCACATGACGCACCATTTTGGCCCTTGGCCTTGGGACAGTCTCTCAACCTGGCAACTCCTTTCTCTTTAAGATCTTCATTCCAGAAACAAGAAAGGCCTTTTATGTGACTAGTTAGAATGACATTCTAGCTGATTTATATACACCTTGGGAAAATTCAGGGCAGCAGGCATATTCTTGGGGATAGGGAGCCAGGATGTTTCTAGTCATTTCTTTACAAACGTAGATATCATATTCCTAGTTAGGAAGATAACCTGACAGCACTTCAGACCACTCTTACAAAGCTTATCACATAATGCCTTGGATTTTATTTTTGTGTGCCTGTCCTTATCTGTGCAAATGGACTCTTTATGGTGAAATGGGCTTTTCAGATAGCCTCAATCTTCCATTTTTGACTCTCCTCTAGTAGACACTTGGGATCTCTGTGTTTGGATTGTATGTTATTGTGAAGAATTCACTGAGGGGGCCATTCGGTGGTGCACCAGGTTAATCGCACTTAGTATTAAGCACAAGGACCGTCTCAAGGATCCCAGTTTGAGCTTCAGGCTCCTCACCTGCCGGGGGGGGGGGGGGTTGCTTCACGAGCGATGTCACAATGCTAAACATATACACTCCTGGCCTAGAAGTTGCACAAAATCCAAGAGAATACAGGAAACAATAGTGCAGCTGGGGCTTATAAAATAGCTCACTTGGATAATGCACTGCGTTGCCATGTGCACTACCGTTGTTTAAGGCTGGCTTCCACTGCATTGAGGATGCTTAAGTGTTGCGGACTCTCACTTTCGCTCTCTATCTTGCTTTCTCAGCTACTCTAACTAAAAAAAAAAAAAAATCATTCAATAGAGTGAAGCGGTTGTAAACCCAGCCACACTCACAAGGAAAGCCAGCAGATAGGCAACACAACATGGCGTGTGGACAGTGACCTGGCTGCAGCTTTACTCCTACTCTACTCCTGCTCTCCATATATCTCACAGAAAGACCTCCTGTGAATCTGCTCCACCTAAAACCACACTTCTGTAAGGGGAAAGGAGACACTGGGTATACACAAAAGGAACAGTGGGAAATGAAATTCAGTCCAGGCAAGTGAGCTCATAACCAAGTCTACACAATGACTCTCTCTCACTTTGGGTCCTAAAGGCTAGTGACTGCTCCCTATTCTCCTTCCATAGTCAATAATAACTTGTTTCTGCCTTAAAGCTCCTTTATTTTGCTTTGAAGATTTCTGATTGAGTATTCAGAACTGGCTGGGGCATTGGGGCAGTTTTGGCAGGGTATAAGCTTGTACACACACACACACACACACACACACAAAGAGAGAGGAAATAAGAGCAGGTAATCCATGCTAGCACTGCATTTCTTTTCCGATTTGTTGCTTGGAAAGAGAAAAGGAAATGACAAGGTGGTGATGGATCTCATAGGGTTTCAGCAAAAGATCTTGGCAGACTGCCTACTAGCAGGAAAGGTGCAGTTTACAGGTATGGCCACAAGATGGTGCAGTGACTATGTACATCTGCTTTCAGGAGCCAAACCCAGTCCCTCTACAGTCAGTCTGCATTCTTGTTTTTCCACACAGGGCTGAAAGATCTGGGAAGACAACAATTGTGGAAGGAAGCAAGAAAATTTTGAATCTTTTTTTTTACCAAATATTATCTGTGCTGAGTTTGAGAATGAAGAAAATCTACTTATAGTCCTACTTGGCTCCGAAAGCCTCTCTTGGTGGATGAAATCTAGAAATCTGTCAGCTAATTATGAGTCCTTTGCTTTGTTAGTTACACAGAAAGCAGATAAATGGGGGCATAAATTGACACTCTTTCTATAGCCTTCTATTGCCTTTGGACCTATAGCTCAGTGGGCTGTGAGTTACAAGGGTCATGCCGATTTTATCTAACTATGAACACTTTTCTTGAGGCCAGGAATATGAAGTTCATTGACCTCATGCCACTTGAATCCTGTTAATATTTGTTGCCAGAGGTTCAGGATCTAGCTAGATTTGAGGTTTCTTATAAAAACAAAAATCAATAAATCCTGGTGGAAAAAAAACACAGTAGTTCAAGATGCTTTAACAGTCTCAGTTCAAATGAGCTGTTAGAAGACAACTTATCTCTTGCTACTCCTTCTCCAGCATCATTTAGCCAAAGAGACAGGGCTGGAACAGGAAGGAATCATATGGCACAAAATCCACCAGAAAGAGGATAATACCTGACAGTTTCATTTATAGGTGGGACTTAGAAACAAAGAAGGGAGAAACATTAATGAACGGTGGTCTCTACCTTGCCAAAATCAAGGATTCAAACAAGGAAGGTAGAGAGGTTTGGAATATGGTTGGGGTCTGGTGTTTAATGGTGGAGGAAGATGACCACCTGGTGATTGGTGAGATTTGTTGGCTCTGTCTCAGGGAGATGTAAAACGGTACCCCTGTGACAACAACCACCTTGTAAAAACATTTTCTAAGTAAAAAGTCAATTAAAGTTAAGTGCTGCTGCCTCATCTGTTTGGAATTTAATGATGGTCGCTAGATTTCTAGTATCTGCTAGTAGCATGATTGCTAAAGGTAGACCTGCCCCCCACCCCCAAAAAAGAAAAAAAGTCATGAAAGATAGAATTTCAAAGTGAATACAATTATCTCTAAGTGTTATAGCCAAGAAAACACAGTTCAACAGGTAAAGCCTAATTTGGCTTTAATTTATATGCTGATTAGAAAGACTAGCTATAAAATGAGCTAAATATGATTCTAGTGGAAAAAAAACTTGATTTAATGATGTGGTTTTTGAAACTGTTTTTTCTTCATGTAAAATCCTAAATATGGTTGCAATATGTTACAATAGATAAAAGACAACTGATGGTCCAGAAGAAAATGATTCTACCATACATGAGGAAGGGTTAGCATTCCAGAATGCACAGAGGACTCATAAACCAATAAGGAAAAGATAAACAAACCAATGGCCAAAAGAATACAGATGTTCCAGCAAGCAATTTACAGGGGGGGGTTACAAATAGCTAATTTACATATGAAAAGATACTCTATTTCATTGTACAAAACAGAATAGTCTCTAGGTATTGGGAACATGTAAATACAAATCCAAACAAGAGAATAGCACTGTTTTTTTTCTTCAAATAAAGAAAAAACAAAGGACAATATCCTGGATTGTTGATGGTACCGGGAAAGATACTCTCAAATATTAACACATATGTCCAGCATCATTTAAGAAAGAAAAGATAAAGAACAATCTAGTTGTTTACCAGTTAGGACATTAGTTGAATAAACTGACGCATCAACATCATGTGAATGAGGTAAAATTTTCTGTATTGATATGAGTCAGTCTCTAGCTACGTAGTTTTTATTTTTCAAATGGATGTGTGTGTGTGGGTGTTTGCGTGTGCGTGCACATGTGTATATGTATTCAGAATGGATCAAGGAGAATGTACTACTCATGGATCATAATAATTAACTTTAACTCCAGGGAGAGTGTTTGGATTGGATATGTAAATGAACATTTCCATGTTTTACTGTATATACTTCTCTCCATATTCTAAATAATGAATAGGTATTGACAGACTTATGAAATTTTAAAATAGATTTGTTTTGAAAAGATATCACTAGGGGTAGAAGAGTTATAATTTCTCTTCTCAAAGCTTCACAGGTGTTCAAATAATCCTTACTAAAAAATAAAACACCCAAGACTTACAGGACATGGTGTTTCACTATGATGTGCTCCCAATACCCCCTCATTTTGTTCCTTTCAAGCCTGTGGAATTCACTTTTATTACAAACATTTTCCTGGCTGATGTATGGCAGCGGGTTTCTAAAGTGATAAAAGGTTGAAAAGAGGGAGTCAGGTAGTAGTGCAGGGGGTTAAGTGCATATGGTGCAAAGCCCAAGGTCCAACATAAGGATCCTGGTTCTAGGCCCAGCTCCCTACCTGCAGGGGAGTCGCTTCACAAGCAGTGAAACAGGTCTGCAGGTGTCTATCTTTCTCTCCCCGTCTCTGTCTTCCCCTCCTCTCTCCATTTCTCTCTGTCCTAACAAGGGCATCAGTAACAACAACAATAATAACAACAACAATAAAACAACAAGGGTAACAAAAGGGAATAAATAAATATTTTTTAAAATTTGTATAAAAAAAGGTTGAAAAGTCTGAGGGATGCATCAGAAATTGTGACTTTCCTCCCTTTGGCTTGCTTACAAATAAAACGTTTCCTTCATTGCTTTTTGTGTCCTTTTATCATTTTTAGGACTGTCCAAATTGAATGTAGAAGCAGTCATGCTTTTTTTAAAAAAAGTACTTGTCATTATAGACTTCATTGATCTGGTTAGATTCAGAGTTTTGTACAAAGAAGAAAAATCCTATTAGCTTTTTAGAGCCTTGGGGACATTCTCATGTCAGCTAACTCTACCTCTGGTTCTCATCCCTTCTTTCTGCCCAGGAACATAAAATCAAGCCACCCATTCCTGGCCCATAGAATTGTTCCACAGTTTTCTCTCTTACCAGACAGGAGCCCTCTGTCTTGCTTTTTTCTATGTTAACAGAATATTTACCTTATTTTACTGCATTTCACTTAATGCTTTTGGTTTCTTTTTTTTTTTTTTCATTTTTAAATCTTTATTTATAAAAAGGAAACACTGACAAAAACCGTAGGATAAGAAGGGTACAGCGCCACACAATTCCCACCACCAGAACTCCCTATCCCATCCCTTCCCCTGATAGCTTTCCTATTCTTTATCCCTATCCTGAGCGATCTTGAGTCACAAGGCTCCTTTCATATGCTATTCCTCAAGTGTTTATCCTCTTCAGGAAAAAAAAAAATATCATGATGAACGACATCCATTCTCTCTGATTTGTTCAACTCCCTTGCTTAGCAGTTGCCTTAAATATACTCCTAAGGCTTATTTAGCAGTTTGTGACCTGGCATCCATTTTTTTTTATTATTTCCACCATGCACATAGGTTGCTAGTCACACATCACCATCGGGTTCTGACTCCTCATCCTTTTCTACTGGGTCTTGTGGTTTGTGTATCTGGAAGAAATTCCTTCTCTGAGATTTCCATAATTTATTTTGTATTTCTCACCTTAACTCTCTATTATCTCCATTTTGTCTTATTCTAGAAGAAGGCATGTGTCCAAAACTATGGTATTATCTTCTCATCATTCGTATACTCTTATAGGTCTATTTCCTTTTGCAGTCCATTGTAGAGGTTAAAAATAGCTTCCTGGGAGTCGGGCGGTAGCACAGTGGGTTAAGTGCAGGTGGCACAAAGAACGAAGAGTGGCGTAAGGATCCCGGTTCGAGCCCCTGGCTCCCCACCTACAGGGGAGTCGTTTCACAAGTGCTGAAGCAGGTCTGCAGGTGTTTATCTTTCTCGCCCCCTCTGTCTTTCCCTCCTCTCTCCATTTCTCTCTGTCCCATCCAACAACAACAACAATAATAACTACAACAGTAAAACAACAAGGGCAACAAAAAGGGAATACATAAATATTTTTTTAAAAAGCTCCATCTATCATGCAGTCACTTAACTCTGAAATTAAAAACAAACACCTTCCATTCCTGTATTCCCTGTAACTAACAGACCTAGTCTGTTTTCCACCCAAAGAGGTATTGATGTAAATAGTAAGTCATGTCAGCCTTGGGCCAATTCCTTGAGAAGCACAGTGTAGTACGCTTTCTTGCCTCTGGTTCTTATTGAACTATGAAACACTCGTTTGTCAATAGCATCCCCGTGTGCCAATTGTATGGGGTCTGAGCCATATTTGTCAAGCTAGTTAATGAGACTATGGCCAGGAGCAGAATCAAAAGCTTTCTAAGGTCAATACATATTGCATTCTTTGCTACCTAAAATCCATTAGGTTTGTCCTGATTTCAGGACCTCTAGCTTCCAAACATTTCTAATGTTGGTATAGTGCTTTAAATAATCTAGATGATGCCTTGGACACCTTTAAAATTTTTATTTTGCCTTATCAATGTTTTTGATTGCCACCATGGTTATTGATGGGACTTGGTGACTTCATAATAAATCCACCACTCACATCAGCCATTTTCTTACCTTTTCTTTTTCTTTTCTTCTTCATTTTAATTTCTTTTAGATTTTATTTATTTATTTATGAGAAAGATAGGAGAGAGAAAGAACCAGATATCACTCTGACACATGTGTTGCCAGGGATCGAACTCAGGATCTCATGCTTGAGAGTCTAAGCTTTATCACTGCGCCACCTCCTGGACCACTTCTTTTTCTTTTCTTTATTTGATAGGATAGACAGAAATTGAGAGGGGAGGGGGAGATAGAGAGGGAGAGAAGCAGACAGACACCTGTAGTACTTTCTTCAGCAATCATGAAGCTTTCCTCCTCCTCTGCAGGTGGGGAACAGGGGCTTGAACCTGGGTGCTTGCACATGATAACACATGCACTTAACAAAGTACACACCACCAAACTCCTCCTTCAACATTTTACTTTGAAAGGTACTGAGAGAGTGTTTCTTTTTTTTTATTTGTTCCCTTTTGTTGCCCTTGTTGTTTTATTGTTGTAATTATTTTTGTTGTTGTTGTTGATGTCGGTGTTGTTGGATAGGACAGAGAGAAATGGAGAAAGGACGGGAAGACAGAGAGTGAGAGAGAGACACTTGCAGACCACTTATGAAGCAACTCCGCTGCAGGACGGGAGTCAGGGGCTCGAACTGGGATCCTTAGGCCTGTCCTTGTACTTTGCGCCATGTGCAATTAACCTGCTGTGCCACCACCAGACTCCGTGAGAGAGTGTTTCTTTGTTGGTCTGTTTCTAATTCTGCTTCTTAGTCTATTTACATAATCATTGTTTTGTTTGAGACCCGCACTGGTTTAATCCCCACTGGTTTGAGCTCTTTTTTCACTCCGCCCCCTCTCCTAGTCACATCCCCACTGGTTCGCATGTTTTTTCCTTCTCCCCACCCCCTATCCTACCTACTTCGTCTTCTGACATGACACTTCCTCCTCAGGAGATATAAAGGACAGGATTTTCTAATGAAGAGAGATTAGATAGATTGCACTGCATTCCTGCTCATCAATAAAGATTGAACTACATTCCAGCTCAGCCATGAGTCCCTGGTCCTCTGTCTCCCGCCCACAAAGCTAGCCCAGCATTTCTTATTCTCACTATGACTTGAGATATCTCAGTATTAATTCTTTTTTTTTTTATTTAAGAAAGGAGACATTACACCTATGGACATCTAATCTTTGATAAGGGGGCCCAAAGCATTAAATGGAAGAAGGAGGCTCTCTTCAATAAATGGTGCTGGGGAAACTGGGTTGCAACATGCAGAAGAATGAAATTGAACCACTTTATCTCACCAGAAACAAAAATTGACTCCAAATGGATCAAAGACCTAGATGTTAGACCAGAAACAATTAAATACTTATAGGAAAACATTGGTAAAACACTTTCCCACCTACACCTCAAGGATATCTTTGATGAAATAAACCCAACTGCAAGAAAGACTAAAGCAGAAAAAAAACAATGGGACTACATCAAATTGAAAAGCTTCAGCACATCCAAAGAAACTATTAAACAAACAAAGAGACCCATCACAGAATGGAATAAGAACTTCATATGCCATACATCAGACAAGAAATCACCAAATATATAAAGAAAATCACCAAATATATAAAATATATAATCACCAAAATATATAAAGAGCTCAGCAAACTTAGCAGCAAAAAAGCAAATGACCCCATCCAAAAATGGGCAGAGGATATGAACAAAACATTCACCTCAGAAGAGATCCAAAAGGCTAAAAAACATGAAAAACTGCTCTAGGTTACTGATTGTCAGAGAAATGCAAATTAAGACAACACTAGGATACCACCTCACTCCTGTAAGAATGGCATACATCAAAAAGGACAGCAGCAACAAATGTTGGAGAGGCTGTGGGACAGAGGAACCCTTTTGTATTGCTAGTGGGAATGTAAATTGGTTCAGCCTCTGTGGAGAGCAGTCTGGAAAACTCTCACAAGACTAGACATGGACCTTCCATATGACCCAGTAATTCCTCTCCTGGGGTTATACTCCAAGGACTCCATAACACCCAGCCAAAAAGAGGTGTGTACTTGTATGTTCACAGCAGCATAATTCATAATAGCTAAAACCTGGAAGCAACCCAGGTGCCCAACAACAGATGAGTGGCTGAGAAAGCTGTGGTATATATACACAATGGAATACTATGCAGCTATCAAGAACAATGAACCCACCTTCTCTGACCCATCTTGGACAGAGATAGAAGGAATTATGTTAAGTGAGCTAAGTCAGAAAGATAAAGATGAGTATGGGATGATCCCACTCATCAACAGAAGTTGAGAAAGAAGATCTGAAAGGGAAAGCAAAAGCAGGATCTGACTAAATTGAAAGTAGGGCACCAAAGTAAAAACCCTGTGGTGAGGGGTAGACATGCAGCTTCCTGGGCTGGTGGGGTGTGGGGGTGGGTTGGTAGTATGGGACATAGTCTTTTGGTGGTGGGAATGGTGTTTATGTACACTCGTAGTAAAGTGTAGTCATACAAATCACTAATTAATTAATATGAGAGGGGGAAAATTAATTGTATGTCTTGAAGTTTTTTAAAACACAGAATGAGTCTTTTTAATATATAGGCTGTGTATTTGATAGGCGGACTCTCTCAAATGCCTAGACCAAGTAGATCAGAAGCAACCAATGGCACAGCTACATACAAGATACTGGGTACTATACAGTAAACCCTAACAAAAGGACTTTTCAAAGTTAACCCAATTACCAAATAATGTGATGATAACATTAACTATCCATTGTCTTTTTGAACCCTAAGACAGCAGGAACCTCAAAGCTCCACTATATTTCCCCCAGTCCTGGAACCTTAGGATAGGGCCCACTTTCCCGTATGCCTCTCCCAATCCATATCAAATAATATTGCATCTGCCAATCACAACCTAATCAACGCAATGATTGCCACCTCAACATGCTTCAGCTCAGACTGTGTCCAGAGAATTCACGTGTGAATTCAACCCTTCAGCTTCATTACTCAGGTGAGACCTTTCCTTTTATAGTATTCTCTAATTCCATCCCAGGTGGTTCACTTTCTAACAAAGTCCCAAAACCTAGATATAGACCAGGTTCTGTGAGAGAAAGCATATGTTCACACGTATCCATAAACAAGTGCAACATATATACCTGAAAGAAGAAGTACACTAGAGTTTGCAGTGAGTACCCCCCTAACACTTCCTCTCCACTATTCCAACCTTTGGGTCCGTGATTGCTCAACAATTTGTTTGGCTTTGTATGTTAACTCTCTTTTCAGTCACCAGGTTCCAGATGGCATCAGGATGCCGGCCAGGCTTCCCTGGACTGAAGACCCCACCAATGTGTCCTGGAGCTCAGCTTCCCCAGAGACCCACCCTACTAGGGAAAGAGAGAGGCAGACTGGGAGTATGTATCAACCAGTCAACGTCCATGTTCAGCGGGGAAGCAATTACAGAAGCCAGACCTTCCACCTTCTACAACCCACAATGACCCTGGGTCCATGCTCCCAGAGGGATAGAGAATGGGAAAGCTATGAGGGGAGGGGATGCGATACGGAGATTGGGTGGTGGGAATTGTGTGGAGTTGTACCCCTCCTACCCTATGGTTTTGTTAATTTATCCTTTCTTAAAAATAAATTAAAAAAAAGAAAGGAGACATTAACAAAACCGTAGTATAGGGGGGATATAACTCCACACAATTCCTACCACCCAATCTCCATATACCATCTCCTCCCCTGATAGCTTTCCCATTCTCTATCCCTCTGGGAGCATGGACCCAGGATCCTTGTGGGTTGCAGGAGGTGGAAGATCTGGCTTCTGTAATTGCTTCCCTACTGAACATGGGCCTTGACTGGTCAATCCATACTCCCAGTCTGCCTCTCTCTTTCCCTAGTAGGGTAGGTCTCTGAGGAAGCAGAGCTCCAGGACACATTGGTGGGATCCAGGGAAGTCTGGTTGGCATCATGCTGGCAACCAGAACCTGGCAGCTGAAAAGAGAGTTAACATACAAAGCCAAACAAATTGTTAAACAGTAGTGGACCTAAAGTCTGGAATAGTTCAAATGAAGTGTTGGGGGGGGGGGTTACTCACTGCAGACTCTTGTGTACTGCTTTCAGGTGTATATTTTCCCTTGGTTTATGGACACGTGTGAACATATGCTCTCTCTCAGGGAACCTGGTCTATACTATCCAGTGTCTTCTTCAACCCTAAGACAGCAGGAACCTCACATTTCCACTATAGCGCCTATATTCCCCCTAGTCCTGGAACCTTAGGGTGGGGCCCACTTTCCTGCATGCTTCTATCAATTCATATCAAATAATATTGCATCCTCCGATCACAACCTAATCAATTCAACAAGTGCCACCTCAGCATGCTTCACCTCAGACTGTGTCCAGAGACTTCAGGTGTGGAATGACAACCCTTCAGCTTCATCACTTCGGTGAGACCTTTCCTTTCATAGTATTCTCTAACTCCATCTCAGTATTACTTCTATGCACACTGCTTCCCACATATTCACACAGACAACTCTCTCTCTCTCTCTCTCTCTGTGTGTGTGTGTGTGTGTGTGTGTGTGTGTGTTATGTTTTCAACTACCTTCACACAACCAAAGAACGATACTATTTCCTCTTCCTTTCAAGCAGCATACAATATTTCCCTGTACATTTGTTGTTAACAGGATCTTATTTCTGGCTCTCTCCATTTTAGCTCTAAATGTAGCTATTTTGAATATTCTGCAGGCAGGAGAAAGGTATTAAGAAATAAATCTGCTTCTTAAGTATTCACACAGGTAGCCCAGCGACTTATGCCAAAACTGCAATTGCTAGCTCCTGGAAATAGCACTGGGGAATCGGTTAATGGCTGAGAAAGTGCCTCCTAATCCTGCAGTGGGCTTGGCATCCAGAGTCTAAATGACTACTCTCCAATTATGTAAATACCATGGTTTTACTTTACCTAGCACAATATTTCTTTTAAAACAAATACATAATAGGAACTTGTTTTCTGGACTTTGATGTTTAGATATCCTCCTCCTCCTCCTCTGCATCACACTTCTGTTTTCATTAGTGTGAGAGCACAATTCAGGGAAGTGATTCTGTAAAGTCAGGCATACCTTCCGAGTTTGGCAGACAAGTAAAATCACCTTGCCTTAAGCTTTCTCTACTCATCTTTGTTTTCTGTTAGAATTGAAGGAAACACCACAGTATTATTACAACCAATAGCAGCTAAGAGATGTTTACTATAAGCCAAGCTTGGTGCTAAACTGTTTGATGCAATTCAATGCTACTGTATATCTGCAGGAAATGAAAGTTCAGAGAAGTGAAGACAATTGCCAAAAGCCAGACAGGTAAAGAGGTTGGTCTTTCCCCTAATCTGTAGCAAGACTGGAGTTGGGGAGTATGAGGTTCAGAGATCATGCTTTTCAAATCATTCTGTGAAAGCTGTGCCCACCCTGCCATCCATGGAATATCAAATCTTCCTGAAGAGAATATTTTTCCACTGTTGAATATGCAATGCATTTCCCACTTAAGGAGAGTGTGTTAAATAAAACTACTGCTTCCATTATTAAAGAATTATATGTTTATATTAAAAGTTTGCAAAAAAATCACACCTGAGCCTCACCACTTTGCTGTATTCCATATATATACTCTAGGGTGATCACTGGAGCTCGGTGCCTATACTACAAATCACTTGCTCATAGCGGCCATCTTTATTCTGTTGTTGCTGTAGCTATCGTTGTTGGACAGGACAGAGATATTTAGAGAGGAGGAGAAGATAGAGAGGAGAGAAACATGGACACCTGCAGACCTGATTCACTGCGTGCAAGGCAACACCCACCCCCGCAGGTGGAGCCAGAGGGCTCGAACCATGATCCCTGAGTCAGTCCTTGCACTTTGCACTATGTGTGCTTAACCCGGTGTGCTACAGCCCAGAACCCCCTAGATATACCTGATGTGCATTTTTTTCAGAGCTTTGTTTTACATGGTTGTGAGAATATGCTACCCATCATAGTGCATTAATATTTTTTTCTTCATAGCATATGCATTTCCCATGTTATTTCTAAAGACTATTAGTGAAAAGAATGGAATGTATAGTTGATTTAATCTTTTTTCATGTGGTATAGTATTTACACTACTGGCATTATTTTAAGAAATGTATTTATTTATTATTAATTTTTTAACCGTTGTAGCTATTGTTGCTGTTATTGATGTTGCCATTGCTGGATAGAACAGAGAGAAATGGAGAGTGGAAGGAAAGACAGAGGGGGGAGAGAAAGAGAGACTCCTACAGACCTGCTTTACCGCCTGTGAAGTGACTCCCCTGCAGTTGGGGAGCCAGGGGCTCAAACCAGTATCCTTACTCCGGTCCTTGTGCTTTGCGCCACCTGCACTTAACCTGCTGAGCTACTGCTCAACTCCCAGAAATCTATTTATTTATTTTCATTGGGGCATTAATGATTTACTATATATATATATATATAATGTTTCTCAGTTTTCTGATACTATTTTCTTTTTTTTCCCATTGGACGTATAGTCACCCATCCAGTTACCAAAGGTCTGTGTCTCCACTCCTATCCCCTTAGATAACCACTATAATTCTCACAGTCTTAGATATGGGCTAACTTTTTTTTTCACATTTGTTTGTTCAATTCTCTACATCCTGCATGTGTGAAATCATTCTGTAGTTGTCCTTTACCCCCTTACTTACTTCACCAAGCATAATCTTCTCTAATTCCATCAATTTTATCCCAAAGGACACTATCATCTTTTTTATTGCTGAGTAATACTCCATTGAGAATATGTTCCATAACTTTTGTATCTAGTCATCTGAAAGGCATTTTGGTTGCTTTCAAATTTTGGCTATGGTCAGTAATGTCTCTATGAACATGGGAGGTGGGTGCACATATCCCTTCAAATCAGTGTTATTATATCTTGTGGGTAAATGCGTAGGAGTGAAATTGCTGGATCATAAGATATCTCTATTTGTATTTGCCTGAGGATTCCCCATCCTGTTCTCCACAATGGCTGCACCAATTTGCACTCCCACCAGCAGTGTGGTAGAGTTTCCGTCTCTCCACATCCTCTCCAACACTTACCTTCTCTTGTTTTGTGATCAAGGCCCATTCTCACAGGAGTGAGGTGAAATCTCAATGTGCTTTCAATGTGCATTTCTCAAATGAGGAGTGAATTGGACCATTCCTACATATGAATGTGGGCCATGTGTATCTCTTCTGGAGAGAACTATCTATTCATATCTTCTACCCACTATTTTTATTGGGTTGTTCATTCTATTTCTGTGAGCAGTATGAATTCTTTATAGATTTTTTAATTAATGTTTTATAGTCGATAGTAAATACAAGTTTGTACGTGCATAACATTTCCCAGTTGTCCACATAACAATACAAGCCCCACTAGGTCCTCTGTCATCATGTTCTAGCACCTGAACCCTCCTTGCCCCTATCCACCCCAGATTGATCCACTTTAGTACAATACATCAACTTTATTCCAAGTTCTGCTTAGTGTTTTCTTTTCTGATCTTGTTTTTCAACTTCTGCCTGAGAGTAAGATCATCATCATATTCATCGTCCTGTTTCTGACTTATTTCACTTAACGTGATTTCTTCAAGTTCTGTCCAAGATGGACTGAAAATGGTGGTCACTATTTTAAATCACTGAGTAGTATTCCATTGTGTATATACCACAACTTGCTCAGCCACTCATCTGTTGTTGGACACCTGAGTTGCTTCCAGGTTTTTGGCTATTACAAATTGTGCTGCTATGAACAAAGGTTTACACAAATCTTTTTAGATGGTTGCCTAAATAAATGCCACATATTTATGAATATTTTTAGATCTTACTAGTTTCCTGAATTTATTGATGATTTCCAGAATCTTTAGTAAAATTGTGGGTGTCTTTCCCATCAGCTGGGATCCTGGTCGGGCAGTCTTGATATTTCCAAATAGACATGATGGGCCTAGGCCTTGAATAGATCCCTCTCTCCATTGTTACTGGTCATCTCTATCAGGAACAAAACAATAGACTCCTTTGTGGACCTCCATAGGAACTTGTCCCCAACTTAGAACAACAATGGTAGAGAATGTTCCATCCTCTGAGGGAGGCTGGACAAAATACTCTATGATACACCTGAGGAAGATGGGTCCTGATATTGGGGCAGCTTAGAACATTCCTACTCATGACCACAGAATGTGAAGTCAGATCTACAGGGATGCAGAGATCACATAGGCTCCTAAGCTGAATATGGGTCCCAGATCATATCTAATCAATGGGGTTTACACTCAACAATATTTATACCCCTTTCCCATATTTGGGAGCTACTCTCTTTCCTGATCCAGTTTTCTAGCCTTTCTACCAGCCACAACATCATCTCCCCAGACAATAACTTGGATCCATCTGCATATCAGATGTCAGGCTCAGGAAAAAAAAAGAAAGAGAGAAAAAAACTGTATTTTTAGTCATAGGCTCTTTGGAATATAACTAAAATAGAACTACTAACTATCTACAAAACAGAGCCCCCCCCCAACTCTTCATCTGAACTATCCCAGCCTTTAGGTTCATGATTAGTCAACAATTTGTTTGGCTTTATATGTTAACTCTTTTTTCAGCCACCAGGTTCCAGATGCTACTATGATGCCAACCAGACCTCCCTGGGCAGATGACCCCAACAATGTGTCCTGGAGCTCTGCTTCCCCAGAACCCAGCCCCAGTAGGGAAAGAGAGAGGCAGACTGGGAGTATGGATTGACCAGTCAATGCCCATGTTCAGCGGGGAAGCAATTACAGAAGCCAGACCTTCCACCTTCTGCACCCCATAATGACCCTGGTTCCATACTCGCAGAGGGTTAAAGAATAGGAAAACTACAAGGGGAGGGGAGGAGATACAGAGCTTTGGTGATGGGAATTGTACCCCCTTATCCTATAGTCTTGTCAGTATTTCCATTTTATAAATAAATATTTTTTCAAAAGAACTTATCTATTTTATAAATAAATAAATACTTTTTTAAAGAACTCTATACTATGGGTTTTGTGAGTGTTTCCTTTTAATAGATAAAAATTTAAAAAAAAAGAATTTTGGGTGTCCTCTAGGTATAACTCTATACTATCTGCAAATAATGATAATTTACCTTCATCCTTTCCAGTTTAAATTCCTTTTATGTCTCTCTCTTGTCTGATTGCAATGGCAAGTGCTTCTAGCACTGGCTGATATGTTAGTAGTGAGAGAGGACATTCATTCCTAGTTTCTTTTTTTTAATTAATTTATTTATGAAATGGAAAACACAACATTATAGGATAAGAGAGGTACAATTCCTACCACCAGAGCTCTGTATCCCATCTCCTTCCCTGATAGATTTCCCATTCTTTAACCCTGTGGGAGCATGGACCCTGGGTCATTATGGGTCCATGTAATTACTTCTGTAATTGCTTCCCTGCTGAACATGGCCATGGACAGGTCTAGCCATATTCCCAGCCTGTCTCTCTCTTTCCCTAGTGGGGCAGGGCTCGGGGAAAGCAAAGCTCCAGGACATATAGGTGGTGTTGTCTGCTCAGGAAATTCCACTTGGCATCATGGTATCATCTGGAACCTGGTGGCTGAAAAAGCGTCAATGTATAAAGCCATACAAATGGATGTGTAATCATGAACCTAAAGGCTGGAATATTGCAGATGAAGATTTGGGGTCTCCGTTTCGGAAATAGCTAGTAGGTCTACTTCAGGTATATTCCAAAGAACAAATCAATGGGGGTTACAGTCAACAATATTTATATGCTTTTCCCATATTTGGGAACTACTCTCTTCCCTGATCCAGCTTTCTTGCCCTTTTTTCAGCCACGAAATCATCTCCCCAGACAATAACCTGGGTCTCCCTGCATATCAGATGTCAGGCTCAGGCAAAAACTAATGAAGTCAATGGGGAGAAGCAAAAATGGCAACTTGGAAACAGCGGCTGGTGTGAGTTCCAGCAAGCTGAGCAGCTTGTGACCTAGGATTCTCTGTATAGGGTAGGATACTGGGCCATCAGCAAGAGGGTGAATAAGGGGTCCTAAGGGTAACACCACACTTGGGTTAGAAAACGGAGAATGGGGAGGGGGAGGAATATCTTTTGATTAATTCTGAAGCTCACACCTCCCCCACCCCTTGCCCCAAAACCAGTCCCCAGGGGCTGGACAGGCACTCCTAGCAGGCTCCCCGCTGAGCTATTTTCTTTACCAAGATTCCTGTCTCACCAGGGGTGTCATTCTAAGACTTTTCCTTTTTGTTTTCCTTCTCTTTCCTTTTTAAGTGGCTGGAGCTCTATTTGAGTGACAAAATACCTGACCAATCAGAGCTTCAACCCTGCCTGGGGAAGACAACCTGGTTTTTTTTTTTTTTTTTTCTCTCTCTCTCTCTTTTTGGACACTTCTTACAATTGCCTGTATTTCTCAGGCTACCTGCAGCTAATCAGGAGTGGTCCAAGCTGCAGACTGACTGTTGGAGTTTTTTACTCTATTCTATGTTATTATTACTATTATTATATACCTGTGTCCCTTTCCCCTCCTCCTTCTTCAGGGTAACCAAAATTAACTGTTGTTGTTTTTTCCACTGCTAGGTGACTGGGTGTCCTATCCAGTGTGAGAGGAACTTGTTTCTCTCTACCTCTTCCCTCCACTCTGCTTTTTCCCTCCTCCTAGCTAATTCAATTTAAAAAAGAGAAAGAAAAAAAAACTCTTTCCTTTCACTGCTACTTTTTTCTTGTTCTTATCTTCTTTTCTTCCTTCCTCCTTCTTTTGATTTCTGAATTCACTGATACTTGTTTGTGAATTATTTTGAAAAAAAAAATCTGACTCAGAGTGGACTCTCTGTGTGTGTGTCTCTCTCTACTCTACTTCCCTTACTCCTCTTTCTATTCCTAGTATTTACAGTGAACAGTAGATTTACATAATTATCTATTCTTGCTTTCCATTGTTTTCCTTTCTTTTGCCTTTGGATTTGTTTGGTATTTTTTCCTAGAATAGAGGTGCTGTTTGGCTAACTTGTATTGGTTGAACTACATCAATCCTTGCTTCAGTTACTACTGTTGTAATTTCTGAGGTTGGTTGACTACATTTGTCATGAAGTTATTTAATATAGCATGGCTTGTACTGAAAACACAACAACTGAAGAACGACAGAACAGAAAAATAGTAATAATATCAATTAAAAATGATTAAATCAAGAGCAAATAAAACTGCTACCACAATGAAACAAGACAGGAGCCCAGAAGAAACCCCAAATCAGTTAGAAGTAACCATAGATAAGAAAGTATTTCAAGCAGACGATATTACAGTATACACAGAAAAACCTAAAGAATCCAACAGAAAACTACTGGAAGTCATTAGGCAATATAGCAAGGTGTCAGGCTACAAAATCAATGTACAAAATCAGTGGCATTTCTTTTTGCAAACACTAAATCTGAAGAGGAAGATATCCAGAAATCACTCCCATTCACTGTTGCAGAAAAATCAATAAAATACCTAGGAATAAAGATGACCAAAGAAGTGAAAGACTTGTATACTGAATACTATGAGTCACTATTCAAGGAAATAGAAAATGATATCATAAAATGGAAAGACATCCCATGCTCATGGACTGGAAGAATTAACATAATCAAAATGAATATTCTCCCTAGAGCCATATGCAAATTTAACATGATACCTATCAAAGCTCCAACAAGCGTCTTTAAAAGAATTGAACAAAAACTACAATCATTTATCCGGAACCAGAAAACACCTAGAATTGTCAAAACAATCATGAGAAAAAGAAGCAGAAATGGAGGCATCACCCTGCCAGATCTCAAACTATATTATAAGGCCGTCATCATCAAAACAGTCTGGTACTGGAACAAAAATAGGCACACAGACCAGTGGAACAGAATTGAAAGCCCAGATCTAAACCCTCACACCTATGGACATCTAATCTTTGATTAGGGGGCCCAAAGTATTAAATGGAGGAAGGAGGTTCTCTTCAATAAATGGTGCTGGGAAAACTGGGTTGAAACATGCAGAAGAATGAAAGTGAACCACCTTATCTCACCAGAAACAAAAGTCAACGCCAAATTGATCAAGGACCTGGATGTTAGACTAGAAAATTTCAAATACTTAGAGGAAAACATTGGTGGAACACGTTCCCACCTAAACCTCAAGGACATCTTTGATGATACAAACCCAATTGCAAGGAAGACTAAAGCTGAAACAAACCAATGGGATTACATCAAATTGAAAAGCTTCTGTGCAGCCAAAGAAACCATCCCCCAAACAAAGAGACACCTTACAGAATGGGAAAAGATCTTCACATGCCATACATCAGATAAGAGACTAATAACCAAAATATACAAAGGGCTCAGCAAACTTAACAACAAAAAAGTAAACAACCCCATCCAAAAATGGGTAGAGGATATGAACAGAACATTTACTACATAAGAGATCCAAAAGGCTAACACACACATGAAAAATTTCTCTAGGTCGCTGATTGTCAGATAAATGCAAATAAAGACAACATTGAGATACCAGGGCACCCCTGTGAGAATGGTATACATCAAAAAGGACAGCAGCAATAAATGCTGGAGAGGCTGTGGGGACAGAGGAATCCTTCTGCACTGCTGGGGGAGGGGGTGTAAACTGGTCCAACCTCTGTGGAGAGCAGTCTGGAGAACTCTCACAAGGCTAGACATGGACCTTCCATATGACCCAGTAATCCCTCTCCTAGGGATGTACCCCGAGGACTCCATAACACCCAACCAAACAGATATGTGTACACCTATGTTCGTAGCAGCACAGTTCGTAATGGCTAAAAGCTGGAAGCAATCCAGGTGCCCAACAACAGATGAGTGACTGAGAAAGTTGTGATACATACATGATGGAATACTATACAGCTATCAAGAACAATGAACCCACCTTCTCTGACCCATCTTGGATGGAGCTAGAAGGAATTATGTTAAGTGAGTTAAGTAAGAAAGATAAAGATAAGTATGGGATGGTACCACTCATAAAAGTTGAGAAAGAATAACAGAATGGGAAACTCAAAGCAGGATTTGACTGAATTTGGAGTAGGGCACTAAGTAAAAACCCTCGGTTGTGGGTGAGGGTGGATGTTCAGCTTCACGGGGTGTAGGGCAGAGGGGAGATGGGATGGGACACAGTCTTTTGGTGGTAGGAATGGTGTTTATGTACACTCCTATCAATTTGTAGTCATATAAAACACTATATAATTAATATGAGAGGGGAAAATTGAATCTCTCAAACTTTTTAAACCACAGACTGAGTCTTTTTAAAACATAGGCTTTGTCTTTGATATGTTGACTTTCTTAAAAGTTTAGAGCAGAAAGAACAGAAACAACATGTGGCACAGCTATATACAAAAATGTCAAAGGACATAAATTATGGTGATGTTGTGTATGATACAGAAAATCCTAACAAAGGGCTATTTCAAAGTTAACCCAGTTGCCAAATAATTGATTATAGCAATAATAATCTGTAGTCTTTTTAAACCTTTAGAAAGCAGGAACCTCCCACTTCCTCTATAGAGCCTATATTTCCCCCAGTCCTGGAACCTCTAGGGTGGGTTTCACTTTCCTGTATCCTTCTCTCAAGACATACCAAATGATACTGCATCAGCAGATACCAACCTATTCAATGCAAGGAGAACCACATCAACATGTGTCCAGGGACAGCAGGCATGGAATGTCAACCCTTCACCCTCATTACTATGGTGAGACCTTTCCTTTCATAGGATTCTCTAATTCCATTCCAAGTGGTTCACTTCCTAACAAAGTTACAAAATCTAGATATAGAACAGGTCCCCTCAGATAAAGCATATTTTCACATGCATCCATAAAATTAGGGCAAAATATATACCTAAAAGCAAAAATACACAATGGTCTGTAGTGTGTCAGTATAAAGTTCACAATGAAATAGAGTTTACTTAGACTTAGATACCCTCCTCACTTACTTCCTATTACAGTTCTATCAATCACTCCAAAGCTAGCCTCATCAAAGCAAGGACTGCAAAAGCAGAATAAGGGCAAGAGACTGGCATACTTTAACGATGACTCTTTAGTCACTATCAGGTTACCCCATCAGCTGGGTCCCTATTCCCAAACAGACATGATAGGCCTAGACCTCGAATAAATCCCTCTCTTCAGTGTTATAAGTCTTTCTATCAGGAACAACATAATAGACCCCTTTGTGGGCCTCCATAGGACCTTGCCCTCAACTTAGATCAACAGTGGTAGAGAATGTTACATCCTTCAGAGGAAGGCTGGACAATACAATCTATACTACACCTGAGGAAGATGGGTCCTGACACTGGAGCAGCTTGGAATGTTCCTACTTATGACCACAGAATGTGAGCTCAGATCTACAGGGATGCAGAGGTCACATAGGCTCCTAAGCTGAATATGGGTCCCAGATCACATCAAATCAATAGGGTTTACAATAAACAATATGTATATATACCTTTCCCATATTTGGGAGCTACTCTCTTCCCTGACCCATCTTTCTGGTCCTTCTTCAAGCCATGACCTCATCTATCCAGACAATTACTTGGATCCACCTGCATATCAGATTTCAGGCTCAGGCAAAAAGAAAACACACACACAAAAAACAAATATTAGTATAGCCACAGGTCCTTTGGATTATAACTAAAATATGCCTACTAGCTATCTACAAAATGGAGACACCCCCCCCCAACTCTTCATCTGCACTATTCCAGCCTTTAGGTCCATGACTGGTCAACAATTTGTTTGGCTTTGTATGTTTTAACCTCCAGGTTCCAGATGATAGCATGATGCCAACCAGACTTCCCTGGACAGACAACCCCACCAATGTGTCCTGGAGATACGCTTCCCCACAGCCCCACCCTATTAGGGGAAAGAGAGAGGCAGGCTGGGAGTATGGATCGACCAGTCAACACCCATGTTCAGCGGGGAAGCAATACAGAAGCCAGACATTAAACCTTCTGCATCCCACAGTGACCTTGGGTCCATACTCCCGCGGGGTTAAAGAATAGGAAAGCTATCAAGGGAGGGGATGGGATACGGAGATATGGTGGTAGGAATTGCTCTGGAATTATACCCCTCTTATCCTATGGTTTTGTCAATGTTTCCTTTTTATAAATAAAAAAATAAAAAAAACTAATGAAGTCACAGGTTATTCCTAGTTTCTGATTTTAAAGGTATGCTTTTAGCTTTTCTCCATTAAGGATGATCTTAGTCCTGGGTTTGTCATATATGTATGTAGCCTTTATTATATTTGGTTTCTTAGTGATTTTTTCCTTTAAAAATATTTATTTATTTATTTATTATTGGATAAAGATGGAGAGAAATTGAGAAGGGAGGTATAGAGATAGAGAAAGAGTGAGTCTATGGGCACTGTAATGTGTGCCCTTCACCAAGTGTGCCACTGCCTAGCCTCGTATTATATTGTTTTCATCTTTGTAAATAGTAATCATTTATACACTGTACTTAAAATTTTTATTCAGCACCCAAAGGAGGAAGCACAATAGTAGAACATAGGAGATGCAAGCATAATGTTTGAATTTTGATCTCTACTGCTGTATATGCCGGTGATGCTTTACTGCCATCTCCATCTATCTATATATCTCTCTCTTCCCTCACTCATCAATAAAGAAATGAGTTAAAAATAAGGTCTTGGACCGACCAGACAACGTCCATGTTCAGCGGGGAAGCAATTACAGAAGCCAGACCTTCCACCCTCTGCAACCCACAACAACCCTGGGTCCATGCTCCCAGAGGGATAGAGAAAGGGAAAGCTATCAGGGGAGGGGATGGGTTATGGAGATTGGGTGGTGGGAATTGTGTGGAGTTGTACCCCTCCTACCCTATGGTTTTGTTAATTTATCCTTTCTTAAACAAAAATAAATTAAAAAATAAAGGTCTTCACAAGAAAAATTTTATTGCCATCAATGTTATCGCTGGGGTTTAGTGCCTGCAATAGGTCTCCATCACTGCCAACAGCCATGTTTTCTTTTTCTTTTTTCTTTCTATTCTATTTGATAAGACAGAGAGAAGTTAAAATGGAGGGGAAGATAGAGAGAGAAAGAGAAAGATACTGACCTGCTTCAACTCTCATGAAGTGCCCCCCCCCCCCACAGGATAGGAGCAGGGGCTCAAACTCAGGTCCTTGAACATGGTAACATGTGTTCTTTACTGGGTGTGTCACCACATACCCCCCTAAAGTTTTCATTCCTAAAGATTTATTGTATTTGTAATGATTTCATATACATGAAATTATTGGATCAAAGCATGTGAACTCCTTTAAAGTTTTTTTTTCCAATTTTATTTCTACCATAAGAGTTATCTTTACAGTCTGGTGCCTGTATTATTCCATGCTCCAGGAAGTCTTTTTGTATAGAGGGTGAGAGAGAGAGATAATAAGAGACACCTGCAGCTTTGCTCTACTAATTGTGAAGCTTCCTCTCCAGGTGAGGAGCAGGGGCTTGAGCCAGCATCTTTGCTCATGATAAATTACGTTCTTCTGGGTGAACCACCACCCAGCCTGGCTTCTCTGAGGTTTCTGTTAAAGGTTGTTAAGGCTGATTTCTGAGCTGGTTGATTGTGCTTGAATTTTCACTGTTGTGAAATCACAGGTTATAAACCAGCAGGGATTCTGGAAGATTATACGTTGCTGTCTTTCTTTGGTTAGACAGA